>NW_015174314.1:178004-217093 GCF_001447785.1 Gekko japonicus | reverse complement strand
CTTGGCCTCCTTCCTTAGGAAGAAAGTCTGCAGGCTCTTTAAGCACCCATTCAGGAGACAGAGGCCCATTCAAAACACATCTACTGCCAAAGCTACAGGGAATTCTATATTTGTCTCGTAAGGACTCGGAGGCTGATGCTCAACCAGGAAAACCCAAATAGGTGAGCTCGTCGGTTATTACAAATAATATTTACATTGCTTATACACCCGGGATGCATCACTGATTCCAACCTCATTGCGTTCTGCTGGCTTGAAACAAACAAACAAAAAGGCAAGAATTAAAAGCAGCAGCGTGTTCAGGATTAACCGTCTGGCACACCGTGGGGTCTTTGAGAGAGAGGAAGTGCAGTCAATCTGCTTTAACTGGGGTTTTTTTTGTTGTTGTTGCAGGAGAGTCAGAGACAGGGTGGGAGTCGTGTGGGGGAGACAGAAAGGAAATAAAATGCATATGAAAGCCTTCCTACCACACACAGCACTGTGGTCAGGAATTGTCAGCAATCCCAACACAGGCAGAATTGATTCATGCTGAAAGCAGATACCCAAAGAGGCACACCACGACAAGATACTTATCGCAACAAGGGGAGAGGGCCAATCTATCCACTTAAAATCTAAGATCAAAAAAACCCACAGAGATACTGTTTGGGGCGAGGCGTGATTCTGTGGTGTGGAAACCAATCTGCCACCAAGCCATTCTCACGTCGCCCACAACGAAAACAGTGATATTCGAGCCCAGGGGCACCTTCGAGACCAAGATTTTTGTCAGATGAAGGGAGTGTTGACTGTCGAAAAACTTATACCCTGAAAATCTGGTCAGTCTCTGAGGTGCAACTGGGCTGGAACCCAGAAATAGTTGCCAAGCACCAACAACAGGAAGTTCTTATTATCTACAAAATTCTCCAGGGCATCTCCTGAAGGGTATTTATTATTGCAGACGTGGTAGCTACAGGGTGAGAATGCTTAATGTGACTGAGAGTTTCAGCCGTGTTTGGTGGCACAGTGGGAGAGCACGCAGGGATGGGGGGGGGGGGGAGGGATCAGACCGCTGGCGGGAAATGGGGTCATTCCACTGAAACTCGGGTGCTTCGGCCACTTCAGCCTCAATGGGCTGAACAGACTGGGGTAAGATTACTTTAAGATAAAGTACTCTACATCAAGGATAGTACTTTCCCCGCCTGGTTTCCTACAGAGGTCAAAAGCAGTTCACATCAAGCTGTCGGAGTTTAGAAGAATTTATGTGAGAACTGGAGTGGGAAATTCTAAAAGCAAGAGAACACACACGTGCTCACACATACACAGACACCCATGTGGCTTCCAGATTTCCACCCAGCAGAATCACTGGCAAGATGTTCCTCAAGTCTCATTAAAGCCCACATCCACAGATTCCTTCCGCTCTACATAGCAAAAGCCCCACCTTTCTTCCATCGTTCGCAAATGTGACAAAAGGGAGCTCTGAATCTCGAAAGCGTGTACCCTGAAAATTTTGTTTGTCTTTAAGGTGCTCCTAGACTTGAATCTAGTTGTTCCATCACACACAAACTCCTTCCTGGCAGAAAAACAGGCAAAGCTGGCCATGGGGCCAAATCGTCGCCTAGGATTTCCTGTTGACACAGACATAAGCAACAATGGTATCACAAAGACTCACTTGCTACTCCTGATGCAATTCCATAAAGTAGTCCTCCTCCATCGGACTCTGGTTGAAAGACGTGAGCACCTGGCGGAGGGCTTCTCTCTTGTCTGATAAAGTTATATAGCAATGTTTTCACAAGTCTGCTGGTGTACGGGAGACTGGAAACACAAGAGACTGAAACTTAGTTCTGTTTGTGACAATATTACAATCACACGTAACATTTCTAATTCACGTCATGCTTTTCTCAAGGTAATGCTTTTTTTAAAAAATCAGGCAACGGGGTCAGCAGAAGATACATAAAAAGGTTTTTATACCTTGCTTTTCTCTACCTAAAGGATTCTCAGAGCAGCTTACGGTCACCTTCCCTTCCTCTACCCACAACAGGAACCTTGTGAGGCAGGGGGGCTGAGAGAGTCCTGAGAGGACTGGGATTGGCCCAAGGTCACCCAGCAGGCCTCACGTGTCTCAAAGGGGCTGAGAGAGTCCTGAGAGGACTGGGACTGGCCCAGGGTCACCCAGCAGGCCTCCTGTGTCTCAAAGGGGCTGACAATCGCCTTCCCTTCCTCTCCCCACAACAGGCACCTTGTGAGGCAGGTGGGGCTGAGAGAGTCCTGAGAGGACTGGGACTGGCCCAGGGTCACCCAGCAGGCTTCATGGGGAGGAGGAGTAGGGAATCAAACTCACTTCTCCAGATTAGAGTTCGTGCTCTTAACCGCTGCACTGCACTGGCTCGCACATGTTCTTAACACCAAAATTTCAAACAAATTTAGGTGGGTGACAGCTCTATTGGTCTGAAGCAACAGAACAAAGTTTGAGTCCAGTGGCATTTATTCTGGGTATAGGTTTTTGTGCTGTTCTGGGTATAAGCTTTTAAAGTGCTACTGGTCCCCATAGGGTATAATGGAGCCGAAAAAATTCAGGTTTCCCGAATGTTTCCTGAATCCAAACACCATACTAGTACTGGGCTTTGGGAATATCAGGAAATACTGATATTTTTCAGGTTCAATATACCCAAACCCGAAAAATACCATGTGTGTGGGCTTTTTTGCACACCCCTAAGCCAGATCACTAAGCAGATGTAGTGGGAAAACCTCAAGTTCCTTGTTTACAACAAACAGCTAATCGCTGCTCATGTAGTAAATACTGAATACTCCTAAGTGCTCTGGTATGAACCAATACTCCCTCTAAGCTATGGAGTCTTGTGAGCAAAAAATCTGTTTTGTGAGCTATTGGCATCAAAGTTGTGAGCGAGCGAGTTGGCTATTGCATAAATTAGTTTGCTCTGGAGCCATCCTTATTTATTTATTTATTTATTTTTCTGAGTTATACCCTGCCCACCCCACCGGAGCAGGCCCTTCCTGAGCTAAGACAAAAATGTGTGAGCCGGAGGCTAAAAAGCTTGAACTAGCTCACACTAACTCAGCTTAGAGGGAACACTGGTAGGAACTGGCTAGCCTAAGCCCAGACGTGTGGAAATTAGATACCCCATGTTTCCTGGCCTCATTAATGGTTTAAATTCAGAATCAGCCTTGATTAGTATGAGGCATGGAAAATCTATCTTGCAATGAACTTCCCTGGATCTTCACGAACGCTTACCATTTGTCTAACGAGTTTCAAGTAGGTAGCTGTGTTGGTCCACATTAGAAGAGCAAGATTCGAGGCTCCCTTTGTCCTATTTGTACCTGATGGAGCAGGGAGCTTTGACTCTCGAAAGCTTATACCCTGGAAAATCTTGCTGGTCTTTAGAATGCTATTGGAATCAGATATCTATAACTGTAAGGCATTCGGTGAGTCAATGCCACAAGAGGCATTTTCCCTTCGTCCCTGATCCCGAAGATTTTTTAAGGTTGTGACCGGAGTTATATGAGAGATCTTTTGGCAAAACAGTGGGGTTTCTGCTGTGCTGTAGATTTCTTTGTTGGTATCTTTTTTTTTGTTCTGACAACTTCCAAGTGCAATGATAGTGGGAATTTGTCATTTAGCTCCTTGGTCCCTTGATGCAGCTTTGGAATTGGACTACTATAATCTGTACAACTAAAGCATGTATACGCCTGGTCCCTTTATATCAAAGAAAGTTTGTTTTAGTCTGATTTAAGTCTCTCTCTCTCTCTCTCTCTCTCTCCACACATAAACATGTATACATACATATAGATGCATAACTATATACACATGTACACACACATATATACATATACACACACACACACTTGTATACATACATATACATATACACTAGGAAAAAGGCACATGGAAATAAACACAACTATCTCTAGAAAGAGGCTCTGGGCGGGTGCCCCGGCCTTGGACACTCAGTGTCAATTTGCTGTGGCGACTTCAGCAGGGTATAATGACACTGAGTCCACCATTTTCTCCAGAGGAACTGATCTCTGCTACCTAAAGAACAGTTGTAATTTTGAGTGATCTCCAGCCCTCACCTGGAGATTGGCAATGATGGTTCCCCAGAATGGTTGGTTTGGAGGGTGGAGTCTACGGCTTTGTACCTGTCCAAGGTCCCACACCTCCTGAAACCACCCTCTCCAGGCTCCATCCCTCACATCTCCAGGAATTTCCCACCTGGAGTTGGCAATCAACTCCTTCCCAGCCAATCATCAACCTACCTTTATTTCCCCCTCACTCTTCAGCTTTCCACCCCCCATACACCAATGGGGCTGCATATGCAAATAACCTCTGTGTTCTGACTGGCTATGTGGGGGGGAGGGGATTAGCAAACTGTTTAGAATGTTGGAGGCAAGACTCAAGCAATGCAGCCAGTGGATAGGGACAGATTCTGAGTGACACACCAGGGCGCCAGCCAATTCCGGAGCGTGTGGAATGTTCTAGAGAAGTGCCACCACCATTCAGCTTTTATATATAAGGGGGATACACACACACACACACACACACACACACACACACACACACACACACAAATCAGACTAAAAACAATTGAGATATATACACACATATACATACACACACACTTATATAATTCTGGGTATAAGCTTTCGTGTGGATGCACACTTCATCAGATCCTGAAGAAGTGTGCATGCATATGAAAGCTTATACCCAGAATTAAACTTTGTTGGTCTTAAAGGTGCCACTGGACTTTATTCTATTGCTTCAGACCAACACAGCTACACACCTGAATCTGTCTGTCTGTCTGTCTATCACCTACCTTTTGATTTCCAAATGAAATAATTTCCCAAGAATAAACCTGACTTCTTATCAATTGTACGTCCTCTAGATCTGACTCTTGTGCAGCTGCCCATGAATGTAAATGCTGTGCCATGTCTTATGCTACAGGTAAGCAGATATTTGGATTTGATAGGGGAAAAAATGTCACAGTTCCAAATGTTTAGAGGGCAAAAAGAAAAAAGAAAAAAATTAAATACCCATTTGCAATCATGGGAAGTGATTACTATCTTTTTTTTTTTTTTTGGTGGTGGTGGTGGTGGTTTTTGAAAAGGAACAAAGCTAGGCTACGGTCCAAAAATCATGCTTTGGCTTCAGGGAACTCCTTAATGCATGTTTAAGGATGCATCCATAAAGAGTATCAAAGACATTATCAAAACAAGTCCTCACACTCCAAGAATCTGAAAACTTTGATACTCCAGGTTCATAGATGGGTGAACCGCATAATGAAGTTTACATGCCAAGGCCCAACAGGACTTATGTACAGGCAGTGATCAATTCCAAGTCTTATAGCCTGTAACTGACAAACCCTTTGCTCTAACCCCCCCCCCCCTTTTATCTAAAAGGGTCAAGGTTACTAGACGTGAAAATATGAGCCAGGTTCTAGAAAAATCACGTGGATTCATCGTATGTATCCAGGAAGGGCTTGTTTTTCCGTCAAAAGCAGTCTCCTATGATCATGTGAGATGACACTGAAACTGAAGTGAGATTCTGAAGAAGTTTCCAGCATGGCAGAGTGTGGACTGGGGTCTGTTGTTCAAGTCACATTTTCCAAAGGAGCATTAACAAGCCTGTGGGTTCCTCGCCTTGAAGAACCTTTCTCGATCTCAGCCCTGGTGCTGACATTTTCCTCCTGGAAAGGGTGTAGCAGCTGAGGTTTTTCTCCTATTCCTGTGTGGCAGATCTGTTCCCCCAGCAAGGTCTCTCATTCGTAACCCCCTTGGCCTGAGGCGTGTTTTGCAGCAACCCAGACTCTGGCTTTTTCTAGGGTTGCCAGCTCCCCACTGACCACTGGCAGGGGATTGGGGGGGGGGTAGGGTTGCCACGTCCAGGTTGGGAAACTCCTGGAGATTTGGGGATGGAGCCTGGGGAGGACAGGGACCTCAGTGGGGTACAGTGCCACAGAGTCCACCCTCCAAAGCATCTATTTTCTCCAGGGGGACTGTGTGGTCTGGAGATGAGCTGTAATTCTGAGGGATCCCAAGGTCCCACCTGGAGGCTGGCATCCCTGGCTTTTTCAGTAGCTACCCCATACCTCTGGAACTGCCTTCCAGAAGAGGTCAGGGGGCTCCGACTCACATGGCTTTCTAGTGGGGGTGAACAGCTTTGGGGGCAGCTTGGGCAAAAGGGGGGGGGCTGATGTTTTTAGATTGTTTTTTTAATGTTTTGTGTCTGTTGATAAAGCAAGCGCTAAAAACAGATTCAGAGGGTACCCATGTTGGTCTGCAGGAGGACAGCTAGATTTGAGCCCAGTAGCGCCTTGGAGACCAACAAGATTTCCGGGATTTTTTTGAGTCAAAACTCCTCTGGTATCTGACTAAGGGAGCTTTGATGCACAAAAGATTATATCCTAAAACAATTTTTTCCCCAATACTGGGTGCTGAAATCCCCCGGTGAGGTTGGGCATATAAATATTTTAAATAAATATATGCATTTAAAGACTTCCCTAAAAACAGTAATTTGACACCATTTTTAATTAATTAATTCAATTAAAGCATTTATGTCTCAACCACTCATTATGGCAGCTTGATGATCACAGGATCACATAATCACACAGAGTGGGAAGGGGCCATCCAGGGGCCATCTAGTCCAACCCCCTGCTCAATGCAGGATCAGCCTAGAGCATCCCTGACAAGTGTCTGTTCAGACGCTGCTTCAAGACTGCCAGGGAGACTTGGTGGGTACCAGGAAAGGTATCAACGGGCACTACATTGGGGACCCCTGCATTAGAAATCTGCTCTCTTTGGGCTGGCCTCCATGCTGCAAGACAAGTAGAAGAAAAATGGGGGGGGTTTTATATATACCTCGCTTTTCTCTACCTTCATGAGTCTCAAAGCGGCTTACAACTGCCTTGCCTTCCTCTCTCCACAACAGGCACCTTGTGGGGTACGTGGGGCTCAGAGAGCTCTGAGAGAACTGGGAATGGCCCAAGGTCACCCAGCAGCCTTCATGTGGAGGAGTGGGGAATCCAACTCAGTTCTCCAGATTACAGCCACTCTTAAACACTACGCCACGCTGGCTCTAGATAAAGGCCCCTGTCACACGGGCAGGAAACTGCAGAGGAGAAGTGTGGCTGTTTGCCCCGGGGCAAACTAACATGCAGTAAAGCGATCAGACCTACTGTGGAGGTTCTGTGGAGGTACTGTGGAGGTTCCATGGCAAGGGAGAGGTGCCGATCACAACACACGCCTGCGCGCAATGAAGAAGCGCACGGCGCGGCGAACTGGTTTTCTTTTTTTGTGCACACTACGAATGCGCATGCTCCGTTGGGTGCGTGTGCGCATCCACGGAGACGTGGGGAAAAAAAACACCCTTTTCCGCAAGGGGACATGGGCGGGCGCCGGATACCACCGGAAACGCGATCAGACGCCCGCCCTTGCCCCGCAGTTTCTGGAAACTAGTACCTCCAAGGTACTAGTTTTTTGCTGCGCTTTTTCGGCAGGAAGCCTCAGTTGTGCCACGGAAGCGCTACGCTTCCCAGATGTGCTGGTGAGATCGCGACCGGAAACTCCGCTTGTCTTCCGTATCTCTTGCGTGGCTAATGTTGCGTGTGACCGCAGCCAAAGTGAATTATCACCCACATCCGTTCCCCTCTGTTGCATCCAGGGGGTCCTAGTGTTCTGAGAGACTGTGTGCCAGTGAGCCAATACCCGATTTGACGCCAAGTTGCACAATTTGCAAAGTGCCCAATTCCAGCTTCTAGACAGAATAAAGCTAAATATTCACTTGAAGCTTCCATCATAACATCAGTAATAAACTGAACCTGCACATGTGTTCACTGGTTAGTGGGAGGGGAAAAAGCAGACAGGACTTTATTAAGATACATTAAGGGGCATCTCCAGCTGAGCTCCTGTGAACTCCCGTGCAGGGCTGCGGTCCCTAGTTGAAAAGTATGGTTTACATTTGACAACATCAGACTGATTTAAGCTTCAGAATATCTCTCCACTCTCCTCTATCCCCATTCCCCCACGTATCCAGGATGTATTTATTCAGAGAAAGGAAATATCCATCAGATTCCACGCTCCCTTGACATATTGACCACACAGGAGTATTTTTCTAGCATACAGTGCTATGTCACTATAATCAATCTCTTCTCGGGGTTTTAGTGGTAAAGAGATCTGCTAGACATAAATCAAAGCGAGCCATAAAGCGCCTTTATAAAGCATCGCTGTGAACGTGGTAAGAGAGGCATGGTTGTGCCTGAACCACGGGAGATCCTGGTACAATGAAATTTGTGCTCACCCACGAAGCTCAACATCTCACAACCAAACATTCCGAGGGCAACGCTTTGCAGTCTTTTTGAACTCAAAACCCCACCACCACCAATATAATCCATTGCGGGCATCTAAGATGGGATCCAAACAGCGGCAGCGGGAAAAAAGGAATACAAAAAGTCCCAATGCCACCCATGGAAGCATCTGGATGAGCCAAAAGAGAAACCTGGGATCCCAAACCGAACGTTTTTAGCATTATTCACCCATCGTTTTATAGTATTATAGGTTTATCATAGGTTCATTGTTACCAAACAAACCATGCAGAGAACAGTAAACCAAAAACCATTCAGAATTTTGTTGGGGGGGTGGGGGTGGCGGTGATAGGATTATCACAGCTCATCCTGAGCATCCGGTCATGCTAGAGAAGGGTCCCGAACTCGGCTCTTGCTAGCAGCCGCCAAATGTTTTTGGAAAGTGAGGGGGTCCCCATGGGAGGCTTATGCCCAGGAAGGCCTCGTGTCAGCCACTGGAGATTTAATTGGTTGGACAGGTTTTTCAAAATGTTGCTTGAACAGCAGCTGCCACCGCAGCACGAGGATCTTTGCTGTGTGATCTTTACCATGCGCCATTTTTGTGGCTGGCTCCACCTTGTGCGGCAGCCATTTTGTGGCTGTGCCTATCACACTGTGTCTGAATTCCAAAGGTGCCCAACGGGCTCCAAAAGGTTGGGGACCCCGACCTTGAGGGACAGGGTTCTGCTCCCCGGACTTGCCTCTGAATGCTAATCTAGTGGCCTATCACTATCTGTCCCGCTGCCCCACGTACTGGGGTTGAAAAATGGCCGGCAAACACCAATGGAGGCAGAAGCAGGCTTGGGCTAGGCGTGACCGTTTGTACTCTAGTGGCCTATCACTATCTGTCCCGCTGCCCCACGTACTGGGGTTGAAAAATGGCCGGCAAACACCAATGGAGGCAGAAGCAGGCTTGGGCTAGGCGTGACCGTTTGTACTCTCCCCACTGCTGCCCAGCTGAAGAGGCTACGGTGCCCCTCCCTACACAGCTGGGGGGGAATGGCAGATGCTCAACCAGTGATGGCCACACTAGTACCTGCGGGACCGCCTTTCCCCATATGTTCCCCCGAGAGCACTGAGATCTGAGTCACAGGATCGATTAGTCCCCCCTGGCCCTAGGGACGCCAAATTAACATCTACTAGAACTAGGGCGTTCTCCTTGGCAGCACCAATATTATGGAACCAGCTCCCCCATGAGATCCGCGCCCTCCGGGATCTCCGTCAGTTCCGGAGAGCGGTGAAGACGGAGTTATTCCGCCAAGCATTCAACAACCCAGACTGAGTATGTCAGCACTTTATAGTCGCCGCCTTGAGTATGTTATAATGTGGGTAAATTGTGATTTTAATGTACTGTATAGATTGTTTTAGAGGTATTGTTTTATTGCTTTTATTGTTCAGTAAGCCGCCCTGAGCCGCTTCGGCGGGAGGGCGGGATAAAAATCAAATAAATAAATAAATAGTAACCTTTCACACATATCCTGAGGGTCTTGTGCAGCAGGCATACAGTTTAAGGGACGCTACCTCAAAGGGATGCTGAAAGAATAACCGAAACAAGAATTCCAAAAGGGTCTACTGAAATTACCTTTAAAATCTGTACCAAACCTGATGGAGGCTTTCAAATTCACCAAGATTCTACGTGGGTACCGGTGAGTGCGAACATGTGTGTACTCATTTATGTATTTATTTATTAACCTTCTTATGCCGCCCTTCCCATAAGCACATATATTTATTAGAACATTTATATCCCGCTTTCCCTTGTGGATTCAAAGCAGATTACAACAATAGAAACGTTTCCAGTTAAAACAAAAATAGACTAGCAAATCCCAAATCTCTCCCTCTTAAAAGATGACAGCCACTTCAAACCCCTTCAAATGCAGGTCTTGCAGCTTCTTCTGAATACTTCCAGGGAGCCCCCCCCCCCCCAATAACTAGCACCAGCATCTATTTCTAATGCCTCAGTACTTTGTTCTTGAATGAGCTGAGTATTTTCTCATTCGTTGTCTGCAAGTGAGATGCTTCAGTACCACAGGGAAAAGTAAAAGATAGCTAAACTTAAAGCATTTACTTTAGAGAAGCAAAATGCAGGAGCGTGATAGAAGGCCAGTAATGAAAATAATCTACGTAGGAAGTGACGCTGCATTTTGACGTACCATCGGCCATGCATGAGATACTTGTGCGCGATGCTCTCCCGCAGAATTTCCTTGTGGAAAAGTTGGCAGGAAAGGAAAACCACTAGGGTGGTCACAGCTTCGAGAGAAATGCTGTACGTTATGTCCCTGCAAAGGAGGGGAAAAACAGAAGAGTTAATGAGCACCAACTTGGGCATTCAGTCACTGAATTTTTCTATTATATGCAAATGAGTGGAAATTAATGTATTTGCAGTGTGGCTGGAGCAAGAAAGCCCTGGAGAATAAGAAAAACCTTAGGCGTCTGTCAACAGTAAGTGACAGACACTCTCCCAGGATTTATTTTCAAACAGGCAATTTGTTGGGAATAAGCTTAATCGGTATTCTTCCGTTCTTATACCCACTTTGGTTCGCCTTGTGCTATAAAAACCACCTCCCTTCTTTTATGTCATCAGCGTAAATGGAAAGCTCCTTTATAAGGTAATTCTGTCTTTGTTCAATCGGTTCCTTAGAAGTACAAGGTCTGATTATTGCTACTGCTAATTATAAACTTCCTGCATTCAGCTAAACATTTTATAAATACGGGAACAACATAATACTTGTGAAGCGGGACTCCTGCCAAAAACTGTCAATTTCCTCCTCTCTAACATACAGGAATGTTCCCCCAGTTTTGCGATGACATAATATTGGCAGGGACTGGTAGGGGCAGTGCTTAGAAGAAGAAGAGATTGGATCGATGACATAACATTGGCTGGGACTGGTAGGGGCAGTGCTTACAAGAAGAAGAAGAGATTGGATTTATACCCCGCCCTTCACTTGGCGTCTCAGAGCAGCTTACAAACTCCTTTCCCTTCCCCTCCCCACAACAAACACCCTGTTGTGAGGTAGGTGGGGCTGAAAGAGCTCTTTCCAGAACTGTCCTTGAGAGAACAACTCTGACAGAACTATGGCTTGCCCAAGGTCATCCAGCCGCTGCAAGTGGAAGAGTGGGGAATCAAACCCAGTTCTCCCAGATTAGAGTCCATGTGCTTAACCAGTACACCAAACTGGCTGACAACCTCTAATTCCTTCTTCCTGTTTTCTGTATCTTCCTCTACTTGCAGCTTAGAGAAGACCTGCCTTTGCGACACATACCAAGTTCATGGCCTACACTAGCCAATTCGGTTCAAAAATAAAATGGCCATGCTCTAATCTGTTTCTGCTATCACATCCGTTCCTGACTTGGAGACCTATACATTCTCCTGATTAACAGTAGAATGACGTTCCTGAAATATGCACGGACAGGGTTGTCAACCCCCAGGTGACGGCTGGAGATCTCCCGCTATTACAACTGATCTCCAAGTGACGGAGATTAGTTCGCCTGGAGAAAATGGCTGCTTTGGGAGGTGGGATCTATGGCATTGCACCCCACTGAAGTCTCTTCCCTCCCCAAACCCCGCCCTCCTCAGACTCCACCCGCCCAGAATCTCCAGGTATTTCCCAACCCGGAGCTGGCGACCCTATGCTCAGATCTAGCTCACACTTGAAAATGTCCTTCACTCCCATGGCCATGACTTTAAAATTAAAACTGTAAAACTGACTGTAAACACTGCCTTGATCTGAGCAGTAAGTCCACATGAAAACGAAAGGCTGGGAACTCCACCCCACGGGAGCCTAGTCTGCCCCCCCCACACACAAACCCACGGTAGCCATCTGCAGAGACCGTCCTGTTTCATTCCACGGGGTGCCCGTGGGTCATCGGTAAGCCATTCCCTCCAGTGAACAGTTTTATCTCAGGCTTTCTGCTGTTTTATCGGCTTCGGTTTTTAAGTTCTGTTGGAGTTCTTAGATACACACAGTGACATCACGGCCACCATTTTATATTTTAAATTCTTGATGGGGTCATTGTTTTTTTGTGGGGTCACTGTGGCTTTCTGCTGATTTAAAGGTAAAGGTACAGGTTCCCTTGCTCGAAAGCCAGTCGAATCCGACTCTAAGGTTGCGGTGCTCATCTCCGTTTCAAAGCCGAAGAGCCAGTGCTGTCCGAAGACGTTTCCGTGGTCATGTGGCCGGCATGACTAAACGCCAAGGCGCACGGAACGCTGTTACCTTCCCACCGAAGTGGTACCTATTTATCTACTTGCAATTTCTTGCTTTCGAACGGCTAGGTTGGCCGGAGCTGGAACTAGAGACGGGAGCTCACTCCGTCATGCGGCACTCGTGTCTCGAACTGCTGAACTACCGACCTTCCACAGCCTGCAGTTCAGCGTCTTAACCACTTGAGCCACCGCAGCTCCACTTCTGCTGATTTAGCTGGTTATTAATTTTTATACATGTTTTGTTCTTTTGGCTCTCTTTTAGTTATAAGCAACCATTAGTAGGAAAGGGCGGGTATATATTGCATAGGTAAACAAAATAACAAAACAGAAATGAGGGAAGGCTTTCCCATTGGCTGTGGCACAACACTCTGCAGTAGCAGTGGTGGAGGAGAGTTCAAGTCACAGCTGACTCAGGGCCAACCCCGAGTGGAGTCTTCAAGGCAAGAGATGTTCAGAGGTGCTTCGTGTTGGGTATTTGCATGTTGAAAACACTCAATGTGTGTGTGTATGGGGTTAAATGTCTGTTTTGTTGTTACAGGAAGTCACCTGCCTTTGTGTTAGCCAATGTTAGCTTAAGTCTGTTAGCCCGCGAAAAGCATCCCTGTTCTGAGAGTTTGATTGGAAGCAAAGTGTTAGTGTCTTTGCATTTTATGGCCTCTCTTCCCCTCTTTGTTTGTCCTTGGAGAAGAAGCAGGTTAGAGAGCCATTACAGTTCTTCTAGTCTAGTGAGAGGATGTAGCTTATATAGCTGTTGTTGTTTTTTCCCAAGTTACCCTTCCCTATGGTAGAATTGTAGTAAACTTTTATATTTTAAACACACATGGACTCTGGGTCTGATTACTGAACTCTGGCATCACTAAGCTATGTTTTTAACTCTGCTGAATTTTATAAAATACCCCAACACTTCGCCATGCCCTGCCTCCATGTTAAAATTCTCTGGTATTCCTCAGAGGTCTCTCATCCAAATACAAACCAGGGCTGACCCTGCTTAGCTTTCGAGATCTGACGAGACCAGGCTAGCCTGGGCTATCCAGGACAGGGCGATCTTAAGAACATGAGAACATAAGAGAAGCCAATGTTGGATCAGGCCAATGGCCCATCCAGTCCAACACAGTGGCCAAAAATACCAGGGGGCATCAGGAGGTCCAGCAGTGGGGCCAGGACACCAGAAGCCCTCCCACTGTTCCCCCCCCCCCAAGCACCAAGAATACAGGGCATCCCTTGCCCCAGACTGAGAGTTCCCATCTATACCTTGTGGCTAGTAGCCACTGAAGGACCCCTGCTCCATAGGCTTATCCAGTTCCCTCTTGAAGCCGTCCATGCTTGTAGCGGCCACCACCTCCTGCAGCAGTGAATTCCATGTGTTAATCACTCTTTGGGTGAAGAAGGACTTCCTTTTATCCGTTCTAACCTGACTGCTCAGCAATTTCATGGAGTGCCCACGAGTTCTTGTATTGTGAGGAAGGGAGAAAAGTACTTCTTTCTCTACCTGCTCTATCCCATGCATCATCTTGTGAACCTCAATCATGTCACCCCTCAGCCATCGTTTCTCCAAGCTAAAGAGGAGCCATCGTTTCTCCAAGCTAAACTTCACAGGGGAAGTATTCCAACCCTTTTATCATTCCAGTTGCCCTTTTCTGCACTTTTTCCAGTGCTATAATAAATACCTTCCAAAGACATCTAGCATCTTCTATTCATATTACAAAGCTTTTTGACCTGGCTACTAAGTAGAGTCTACCATTCGTTTCGATGTCTCTTTTTCAAACAACGGTTTCAGTTCTGCATCCATGCATAGCAAAGTCTAACAGTGGACTCTCTTGAGTTCATTAATTCTCCAAGAGCTCTTAACAAACAAGTATAACTCTAAGTTGGCACGGATGCAGAACTGAAACCGTTGTTTGAAAAAGAGACATCGAAACGAACGGTAGCTCGGGAAGTTCGTCCTCTGTTCACCTTGACGTCATCACTCATTGTCCGATGGCGTCCTGTTATTGAAAAACCAAGATTAAAACAACATGAAGTTTATTGCTATCAGAGTCTAACTATTGTTTATAATTATTTGTACTGTATGCACTATTGCAGTAATCTTTGTGTATTGTGACATCATACTGCTGCCCCTTTAATTGTTATATCATACTAAGTAGAGTCTAACATTAAAGCTGTTTTTTGAGTGGGGAGTTGGTATTCTAACATCTGTTGACTTTTACCTACAATTTTAAGCTTTTATTTTTAAAGGTCTTTGCTGTGGCATGAAGCACAATGGATTGGGCCCCATCTAAATTCTGCAAATGGGAAGACCAAGTGCCCAGCCGAGCTTCCTCAGGCAGCCCGAACTGCACCCCTGAAATCCTGCTCCTGGGAATGGGAGACCCATAAGAACAACATGGGGTGGGGAGCTGGAGGGCTGCTGGAGGAAGGGGGAGGTCTTGCCCACTGTCTTGTACATGCGGATCTTTTCAATGGAATCTGATCCATTATAATACGCCCTGGGCCTGTCAGAGAAACCCCCAGACTGGGGTTCAGGTTGATCGTCAATGCACAAGCAAAGCTCCTTCTCTGAATGAGCGTGTCTTCCATCATTCTCCAACTGGTCAGTGCTACGGGACTACGAGACGGCGTAAGCTGTTATTTATCAATAGTAATACTTTCCCACAGGTCGACAGATGATCTATGAAGAAAGAGGAGAACATGCCGTCGAGTCGCAACAGACTCATGGTGACCCCATCCACGGGGGGCGTTGCTGGCAAGCAGAGTGGTTTGCCGTTGCCTTCTTCCACACAGCATCCCCCGTCTTCCTTGGTGGTCTCCCACCCAAGTACTAACCACGGCCAACCCCGCTTTACTCCCGAGCTCCGACAAGCATGGGCTAAGCTGGGCTATTGCCTACAGGGGTCCTTAAATATCATCCCAGGCACAGAGGAGCCGCGGGCAGAACTGAGGCCCCCAGGTGGCTGCGGTAAAATTGAAAAAGACCATTAATGTTTTATGCCACTTTCTACTCAAGTTTAAAAAAAAAAAGATCTGGATCCTGGAGGGAAGAAAAAAAATTATATTCAGCAATATAAGGAGTGTGCTATCACCCAGCCTCATTCCCATTTTTCACACAAGCCTGAAAAGTTTAGTTGGTATGTACAGACGGCCGGCAGAACAGACATTCACAGTGAATAATTTCCAACTCAGCTTTTGTGTCTTTCTGGTTGCCAGAAGTGTTCTCAAAGGTATAACCTATAGATAGGCCTGGATCGGCAATCTGTTCGAACAAACAAGATTTTCAGAGTATCAGCTTTCAAGAGCCAAAGGTCCCTTCATCAGATACGAAGCCATTATACCTGATAAATGGAACTTTGACTCTTGGAAGCTGATACCTCAAAAATCTTGTTGGGTCTCTTAAGGTGCTGCTTTTTTTTTTTTGCCATCAAGTCGCAACTGACTTGGTGCTCGCTTTGGCAGCACATATACTAAAACTGGAAGTCGCAACTGATTTTTGGTGACCCCTGGTGGGGTTTTCCAGGCAAGAGATATTCAGAGGGGATTTGCCATTGCCTGCCTCTGTGCAGCGACCCCTGATTTCCTTAGTGGCCTCCAATCAGGACACTGATCCCAATGCTGTATGAGTTAATAATGAAGATTATGGAATGCGCTGAAATGGACAGATTGGCAAATATATTAAAAGAAGGAATGGAAGAAGGATTTATGGGGCCGTGGAGGGTGTTTTATGACTGGCTAAACTTAAGTACTGAGAATATAAGAGTAAATGAAGAATAATAAGAACGATGGCTATAGTAGCTGTGAAGCTCTGAGGAGAAGATTTGCATGCAGAACGTTAAATTGGGTTTTATATATGTATGTATATGTATATGTGTGTGTGTGTGTGTGTGTGTGTGTGTGTGTGTGTGTGTGTATATGTATGTATCTTTTCTTTCTAAGGGCAAATAGACAAATGGGTACCTGCTCTTAGAGCGGGGGGGCACCCGTCCCTTGCGGTGTAGCGGCGGCGGTGGAGAAACATGGCGGCGGCTGGTGAGGCAAAGTGACTGAGAGGAGGCTGGGCCGGCAAAAGCACGGAGGTGGGGCGACGCAGCAGGCCGGAGCCTACTGGACAGAGGCCAGCAGCGAGCATGCGCGGACGTGCGCTCGGTCCAAGCCTGAAGGAGTCGCAACAGCCAGGAAGTTGCAACAACAATCAAAGACCAGTGCCAGGAGGACGTCGTCGGACGAGCTCCCGCAGACAACGACGACTCACTACAAGGGTGCCTGGTAGGCTAGTCACTCTACCCCTTGTATGTATGTGGCCCTAGGTTAGGATTGGCTTCTGTTGTATGTAATGTGAACCACTCAGAGCCATCAGGGGGTGAGTGGTATACAAATGGAATGTAATAAATAAATAAATAAATATTTTTTTAAAAAAAAGTGGCCTCCCATCCAAGTCCTAACCAGGCAACCTTGAAAGTTTTTCAAGGCAAGAGGTGCTCAGAGGTGGTTTGCCATTGCCTGCCTCTACATAGCGACCCTGAACTTCCTTGGTGCCCCCCCCATCCGAATACCAGCCACGGATGACCCTACTTAGCTTCTGAAATCTAATGATATCGAGCAACCCTGGGCTAACCAGGCCAGTGCCTCTTAATACGCTACTGGATCCAAATCTAGCAATTCTACTGCAGACCAACATGGCCACCCCTCTGAAACTATGTTAGAACAAAGAGGATTTTTTTTTTGGCCACTTCTTATTCTTCAACTTCGACCCAGAAAAATCATTTTGCTGGAAGCGTTAAAAAAGGTCACTAATTTGGAAAGCTTGCCAGAACCAGCTGATACGCAAGTTCCAAATGATACAGGAACAGGGTCTGATTGCCGTACTTCCCGAGGGTCTAACCGGAAAGGTGAAAGAAAAGTCGCCAGACAGGATTGGTCAGTTCAGAGTGCTGGAAAGCAAGCTGAGTATCTGGTTCTCCGTCTCTGGACACAAAAGGCAAGAGCTGAAGGCAAACATGATTTCCCCCCCCCCCAACCCCTGGCACAGATCCCAAGATTAACACCCACTAATGGCAAACAGGCATGTAAAGAATACAGTAGTTATGGCTTTCAAGAAATATTTGGGAAGCTTCCTAATTACCCTTTTGAAAGTTAAACGTAATTGAAAGCAAAAGTCCAAGAATGACCCTCTGCTGGCACTGTTTTCTCAACAGAAAGGAAATATTACCACTTAATTCTCCCACCTCCACATAAAGGAAGGGAGGATGTCCAGAGGCTATAAGGGAGAATCAAGATGCCTTGTTTATGAATCATTCTGAGGCTCGGGGCAAATCCCAGGCTTTCAGTATCTGCAGTTCCCACCCCTGCATACATTTATCCTATAAAAATAATTTGCTATCTATGAGTGAATGAAGTGAATCAGGATTTCACAAGCGAGCCTAACTGAGAGTTTCTCCTCTTAGTATATATGGAGCCATGCACTGTCATTTGCCCCCGAGGACCGGACATTCCACAAAGCAAACAAAACCCCCACAATGCACTCTTCCGAATCTCTTATCCAAATGGTTTATGCCAACAAACTGTAGTGCTTTGAACATATACGTTACAGCGGGGGGCTCCAAGGCGGTGCCTGTGGGCACCATGTCACCCACCAACCACCTTTCCTGGTGTCCACCAAATGTTTTCAGAAAGTGGGTGAGGCCAAGTGGGGCACTCGTAGTAGTAGTAGTAGAAGAAGAGGAGGAGGAGATTGGACCTGGCCCCAATTACCTATTTTGGTGAAGACTTGGCAGGATATAAATAACTGAGATAAAACGACCGATGCAGAACCCGAAAGGGGGAAACTGGTGATGGAAAACCCCACGTTTACGAGCCAAATCAGACCAGTTTGCAGAAGTGACTTCAATGCCTCATTTATTGAGCCACGCCATACTATCAGCACAGCACAGCCGATTCTCAGGGCATATCAAAACCTGTTTTTGAAGAGCCTCTTGATGTTAAGGGCATTTTGCATATCGTTGGGGCTGCTGTTCAAGGAATCTAAATTTAACACTTGCTTAGATGCATGGGAACTACTTTCAAGGTACTCTGGGATCCTGACAAACCACAGATTTAAAAAACAAAAACAAAAAAACAGAGCTAAGTTGCAATTGCAGGATTAGTTTTCAAACAGAGAGTCAGACTGCCACTGGACTCCAGAGAGCCCCAAGCTGCCTTCCAACAAAGAGAATGATTTATGAATGTGTCTATATATTACTCCGTCCTTTCACCTCCCAGTATTTCCTCTAATCTGCCCCAGACACAAGTATGACTGTTCCAGGAAGTGCCAACAATACCTCTCTGCATACTCAGAAGGACTTCTCCTAAATCATGCCACAAATCCATTGGACAGCAACAGTCCCAAAAAATTAACGTAATGACGGCAGTACTATGTTTCCAAAGAAAACAGCTGAATCTTTATCAGGATACTAAATGGCTGTCCAATTCCCCCAGTTATAGGGAAAGCAGCAATGTGAAAAAATAAAAAGGCTCCCAAAGCCACACACACACACACACACACACACACACACACACACACACACAAAGAGCTTTGGCAGATAGCCTCGAAAACAAAGAAAATAAGTTCCTTCAAGTTTTGTAAGCCTAGACAATGCAAACGCAAATAAGTGGAGCTACTAAATATATGCCGCCCTGGGCCGTCTGGGTAGGGCGGGATATAAATCCCTAAATAAATAAATAAATAAATAAATAAATAAATATGAACACCCTGACTTGGATAGGCCAAGCTAGCCCTATCATATCAGATCTCGGAAGCTAAGCAGGGTTGACCCTAGGTGGTTCTTGGATGGGGAGACCACCAAGGAATTCCAGGATTCTGACGAAGAGGCAGGCAGTGGCAAACCACCCCACAACATCTCTTGCCTTGAAAACGCTGCTGGGGGTGCCGTTAAGTTGGCTTCAGCCTGCCAGCACTGAACGCCCATAAATACATGAACATTTAATACGGCATCATTAAAAATCCTCCCTTGGGAAAACAAACAACTGAAAACATGTTTACTCCGAAGTAAGACTTACAAAACTCCCTGCTGGAATAAACGTTGTGAACAAGGATTCTCATTTATTTTGCTCTGATAGACTAACATGGCTATCCGTCCAGAAAACTCCAAAGTTAGGCCTGGGATCTCAACAGGACTTACCCCCAAGTAAATATGGCTAGGACTGCAGCCTTAAATTATGGATTGGACTAGACAAATGGAGGCATCGCTGCACTGCTTTTTCAAGAGGAAAGCATGAAGGCGGAAAATGTAAACTTTCTCGACACCACATTGCGGTGAAATAAACCTCCTCAGTTTGTGGTTCCGAACTGGGAAGAAGCAGAGCTGGAAGCAAGAAGGATCCTGCCTGAAACACGCTACAGATAGGGATGCCAACCTCCAGGTGGAGCATGGAGATCTCCTGCTATTATAGTTGAACTCCAGACAACCAAAATCAGTTCCTCTAGAGAAAATGGCTGCCTTGGAGGGTGGACTCTATGGGATTATACCCTGCTGAGGTCTCTCCCCAGGGTTCACCACTAAAATCTCCAAGTTATTTTTGAACACAAAACTGGAAACCCTAGCTATAAAATGATAAGGATGGGTTTTTTTGGGGGGGCGTACCAGTGTTCCCTCTAAACTGTGTGTGAGAGTGGCCGCTCATTAACAAGAGGAGGAAGAGGAAAAAGAGTTGGATTTATACACAGTTGGATTTATACACAATGTACAGTTATGGTCACCACCAGTGTTTCCTCTAAGCTGAGTTAGTGTGAGCTAGCTCATAGTTTTTTAGCCTCCGGCTCACACATTTTTGTCTTAGCTCAGGAAGGAGGGCTCCAGAGCAAATTCATTTATGCAGGAGCCAAATCGCTCGCTCACAACTGTAATGCCAGCGGCTCACAAAGTAGAATTTTTGCTCACAAGAACCCATAGCTTAGAGGGAACATTGGTCACCACACCTCAAAAAGGATGTTATAGCATTGGGAAAAGTGCAGAAAAGGGCAACTCGAATGATAAAAGGGTTGGAACACTTTCCCTATGAAGAAAGGTTGAAGCGCTTAGGGCTCTTTAGTTTCGAGAAACGACGGCAGAGGGGTGACATGATCGAGGTTTATAAGGTTATGCATGGGATAGAGCAGGTAGAGAAAGAGGTACTTTTCTCCCTTTCTCACAATACAAGAACTCGTGGGCACTCCATGAAATTGCTCAGCAGTCAGGTTAGAACAGATAAAAGGAAGTCCTTCTTCACCCAGAGAGTGATTAACACATGGAATTCACTGCCACAGGAGGTGGTGGTGGCTGCAAGCATGGATGGCTTCAAGAGGGAATTAGATAAGCATATAGAGCAGAGGTCCATCAGTGGCTATTACCCACAAGGTATAGATAGGAACAGGGAGCTGCGGTGGCTCAAGTGGTTAAGACACTGAACTGCAGGCTGGAAGGTCGGTCGTTCTACAGTTCGAGACCCGGGTGCCGCATGACGGAGTGAGCTCCCATCTCTGGCCCCAGCTCCTGCCAGCCTAGCAGGATGAAAGCAAGAAACTGCAAGTAGATAAATAGGTACCACTTTGGTGGGAAGGTAACAGCGTTCCGCATGCCTCGGTGTTTAGTCATGCTGGCCACATGACCACAGAAATGTCTTTGGACAGCGCTGGCTCTTCAGCTTGGAAACGGAGACGAGCACCGCATCCCTAGAGTCAGATTCGACTGGCTTTTGAGCAAGGGAAACATTAATCTATAGATAGGGACTCTCAGGCTGGGGCAAGTGATGCTCTGTTTTCTTGGTGCTTGGGGGGGGAGGCAACAGTGGAAGGGCTTCTAGTGTCCTGGCCCCACTGCTGGACCTCTTGATGGCACCTGGTATTGTTGGCCACTGTGTGACAAAGTGTTGGACTGGATGGGCCATTGACCTGACCCAACACTGGCTTTTCTTATGTTCCCTTATGTTGTTATGTACCCCGCTCTTCACTCAGAGTCTCAGAGCGACTTGCAATCCCCTTCCGTTCCTCTCTTCCCACAACAGACACCCTGTGAGATAGGTGGGGCTGAGAGAGTTCTGAGAGAATAGCTCTGAGAGAACAGCTCTGAGAGAACTGTGGCTGACCCAAGGTCACCCAGCTGGCTGCATGTGGAGGAGTGGGGAATCAAACCCAGTTCTCCCAGATTAGAGTCTGCCCCTCTTAACCACTACACCACACTGGAAGCCCCTGCTCAGCAGCAATCTGGAGCCGCGCAGGGTCTTGCACTGCCCATTGCCCATTTTAAGAGTACAGCAGTTATATTCTGCTTGGGATGTGAACGGCTCCACTCAGTAGGGGGGAAAAATTAGAGGGAACATTGCGGGGGGGATGGGGTGAGACCTGCATGAACTCCCCAAAGAGCTGCAAAGCTTTAGAAGTTCTGTTTTAATACATCAAATGTAGATATTTTTACTCCCCTAGATATCGAGTCCAGGAGCACCTTAGAAACCAACATGATCTTTGGGGTACGAGCTTTCAAGAGTCAAAGCTCCCTTCATCGGATACCTTTGTCAAGACTAAAAAAAATTATACTCGGAAAATTCTTGTTGGTCTCTAAGCCGCTACTGGACTAAAAATCTAGCCATACTACCACAGACCAACACAGCTGCCCTTTGAAACTTTTACTCCAATTTCAGAGGAGTTGTTTAAACCAAACTCCTCAACAAGAAAGCCATGTGTGTAGAAGAAGAAGAAGAGATTGGATTTATACCCCGGCCTTCACTACCCCCAAAGGAGTCTCAGAGCAGCTTACAATCTCCTTTCCCTTCCCCTCCCCACCACAGACACCCTTGTGAGGTAAAAGAAGAAGAAGAAGAGATTGGATTTATACCCCGCCCTTCACTACCCCCAAAGGAGTCTCAGAGCGGCTTACAATCTCCTTTCCCTTCCCCTCCCCACCACAGACACCCTGTGAGGTAAAAGAAGAAGAAGAAGAGATTGGATTTATACCCTGCCCTTCACTACCCAAAGGAGTCTCAGAGCAGCTTACAATCTCCTTTCCCTTCCCCTCCCCACCACAGACACCCTGTGAGGTAAAAGAAGAAGAAGAAGAGATTGGATTTATACCCCGCCCTTCACTACCCAAAGGAGTCTCAGAGCGGCTTACAATCTCCTTTCCCTTCCCCTCCCCACAACAGACACCCTTGTGAGGTAAAAGAAGAAGAAGAAGAGATTGGATTTATACCCCGCCCTTCACTACCCAAAGGAGTCTCAGAGTGGCTTAGAAACTCCTTTCCCTTCCCCTCCCCACAACAGACACCCTGTGAGGTAGGTGGGGCTGAGAGAGCTCTGACAGAAACTGCTCTTTTTCAAGAACAGCTCTTGTCAGAACTAGGGCTTGCCCAAGGTCATCCAGCAGCTGCGAGTGGAGGAGTGGGGAATCAAACCCGGTTCTCCCAGATGAGACTCCGCACACTTAACCACTACACCAAACTGGCTAATTATAAGGCCCCATCAACATACATTAAAGATTTACAAAATCAAGTCATCAAAGAGGAATAGGCCCCCAACCCTGAGGAGCTTACAGAGACTAAACTGAAAAGTTTTGCTCTTTGAAGCAAGGAAGGGGACTTGACAATGCCTGGTAGACATCGGAATGAGCATGCAACCTCAGCTTCTATTCTTTTCTCTATTTTTTTGGTCTCAAATATCACTGTGAAAATCAGAAAGATTACTTCCACATTTGAAACATTAGCGGGGGCAACAGTATTGTTCTGTGTTTTTCTGGCCAGCTATTACAAAAACTGGCAGGGTGTTAAATCATTTCACTCTACTTATTTCAGAGCTTTGGAACCAGGAGGAGTGCATTTCCGAGAAGCCTGAGATGCTGCCGCTAAAGATGGATAGTTTTATGGCATATGGTAGGGCGGGGTAAAAATCCCCAAAATAAAGAAGCAAACTTACAGAAGAGGAATCTCAACAATCAGCTGGATGAGGACACACAGTAACTCTTCCATGAGGTCTTCGCATTCCGAACCTAAAAGAAAAGATAAAAATTCTGTTACTAGATGTTTTAATATTCGTCACCTTGCTTCCTTCCTTCACCATCTTGGTTCAGACTACTGTTTACTGAATATATGCAAACACCGGCCCCGACGTGAAGTTTAGTCAACATCTGTGCCGAAAAAAGTGCTGATATTCGGGGAAGGTGGAGATCTGCCACTCTCAAAATTCTCTGCCTTTGGATTGTCACCATTACTACCAAGGGACATGTTTAATATCCCTCGTTTGTCTGTAAGATGGTTAGAGTCCTGTGTCAACTGGGAATTTTGGCTCAAATTCTATACAGCGTGGGCAGAGCTGCACTACATAAACAGTAATTTTCCCACCTCCCAGTACAGTCATCTATCCCCCCCCCGCCCCCAGTGAGCCAGTGGACCCTGGGGAACACAATGGAGGTTGAAGTGAGGAGATGTTACAAGAAGGGGGGGGGGGCGGCACTGGCAAAAATCCATCCCCCACTATTCCACAAGTGGAAGTATGTATCGCCAGCAGCAAGAAAGCTTAAATATAATTGTGTGCCATCATATTGCAACCAACTCATGGAGACCCCAAGACCATGGGGTTTTCAAGGCAAGAAATGAGTATTTATTTTATTAGCTACATTATTTATAGTCCACCTTTCTCACAGGGACTCGAGGCGGATTACACACAGTGAGTCAGTACAATCGACAAAATGGGACATTGGATACCTAGTGCATTAGGGAGACTAGAAGTCTGGAACCACCTTAAAGAAACAGAAGCATGGCATAAGTATTAACACGACACATTAAGCAGAGGGGGAGAGGAGGATGGATTTATACCCCACCCTCCTCTTGGGGTCTCATAGCAGCTTACAATCTCCTTCCCTTCCTCTCCCCACAACAGACACCCTGTGAGGTAGGAGGGGCTGAAAGAGCTCTTTCGAGGACTGCTCTTGGGAGAACCGCTTAACCGCTCTGAGAGAACTTATGGCTGACCCAGGGTCACACCAGCAGCTGCATGCGGAGGAGTGGGGAATCAAACCCGGTTCTCCCAGATTAGAGTCTGCTGCTCTTAACCACTACACCAAACTGGAAGCCAGGAAGAAACTGAAGAGACCAAGAGGCCCAAAGATTTTTATTTATTCATTTAAAACATTTCTATTCCGCCCCAGCTCCTCAGACTCAAGGCGGCGATGAAAGCAGAGAAGAGAAAAAGGAAAGCCACCAAAGGGAGAGATTTTTTTTTTTAGTTCTGACGAAATAATTTGTACAAAGTGCTGTCGTCGTCTTCTTCCTGTGCTTTCCCTTACAACCACCCTGTGGGTCAGGTCACTATTAGTCTTATCTTACCGGAGGACGCCAATGCCCAGGGCGGCACAATGCAAACTGTTAATAAAAACCAGTCTTGTTCAGGATATCCAACTCTCTATTTTAATATGTTTCAGGCTTAACTTATACAGTCCCATCAAAGCAACAATTAAGATGCAGCAATATGGATGTTAGGACCAGTGTTCCCTCTAAACTGAGTTAGTGTGAGCCAGCTCACAGTTTTTTAGCCTCCAGCTCACACATTTCTGTCTTAGCGCAGGGAAGATGGCTCCAGAGCAGACTAATTTATGCAGCAGCCAAATCGCTCACTCACGACTTTAATGCCGGCAGCTCACAAAGTAGAATTTTTGCTCACAAGACTCCACAGCTTAGAGGGAATATTGGTTAGGACTTTTGTCTTGAACTCCTCAACATTTGGTATGTATCTGAAGGAAAGCAACGTTCCTGGGCTATGGTATGCTGAGTGCTTTTATGCTGCTGGTCCCAGCAAAAAGACAGATGGAGAACCACAGATCCGGAGGAGGAGGAAGGTTTCCACTGACGTTTTACAGTTTGTATATATAACATTACAGTCTGTATATATAACAAGAACACACAAAGTAGAAAATTTAAAGAGGGTTCCCATGTTGCAGAACGGGGTTAAAAATGAGTCAAAGGCTGAAAAGATTATCAGGTCAAGCCATATAAATGGACATAACAGCGACTGGAACATAATTAGCAATTCTTTCCCTGTGACTCTTCCTTACAAAAATCACTATCAGGACAGCACCAGCTGAAAAAATAAGCAGTGGGAAGTGTTTGTCTCTCAAGAAAAACCAGTCATTAAAGCAGAGAGACTTAACATTTAAGATCCCGTTTAATTGCTTTCATTTGACTCCTCTGGAGGAGCCAAGGGCAACAAGACTTTTTTTTTTTAAAAAAAATAATCATTATGTTTATCTGGGGACACTTCAGGACACTTTGACATCCTGGAGTTTACATACGTTTAGAGACGGCTTTTCAAGTAATCGTGGAAAGTGTTTAGAGAACTGTGCCTTGGCATAAAAGGGCATGTTCCACGCAAGTATTAGCCCAGCCTCCCAACATCCCAAATGAGGAAATTATCCCAATTTTATGGATGGTTAAACCAAAGCAGGAAACAATCAGTTGGCAGAAGATCACAGTGAAAGCAGAGATCGCACCAAAGAGGAACTCCTAATTTCCTGGTCTCTGGTTCCCTGTTCCAAACCAAGAGACCACACACAACCACCTTCTAGGAGATGTCATGTTGCCTGTTAAAACAGAGCAGTTAAATGCCACTCTTCTTCAGCCAACGTGTTGTTGTAAGTTTTGCTGCCCTGATTAGTGTCAATGGGCCCATCTCTATGGTTTTGCCTGGTGGGCTGATGTGCAGTCAGGGACCTTTTAAAAGAATGGCCATGTTCTTAATGATGGGGAATGCCTTCCCTAATGACAATCACTCTGCCCTCAAAGTGTGACACCAATCAGAGCTAGCAGGAGAAGCAGCTGTAACACAATTTGAGAGGAAGGGGAGATGTGAATCAAGTTGCACTGGAAGCAGTAAGAGCGTGTGTGTGGGCATGTGCGTGCACACACGCTGTCGGGAATATGATTCAGGATAAGTGGTTTTGGTGCCGACTATAGGAGTCCTGTTGCTTTTAATAATAAACCAAATGTTACAAAGCACCATGAGTTCCTAGTGCTCATTTATATGGAAACAAACTAAGCCCCAGAATTTCTCACCGCTCGGGAAAGTGTTCCACACTGCAGCCATGGGTAAAACACTTCCCTTCCATGCCTGACCCAAAAACATATTAATTGCATGACCCAAAACATATTAATGTACTTGCCGTGCTAGTCAGCCCATTCAGCTGTAGAGTTTGCACACAAGGGGTGAACCCATGGATCAGAGAAGGCACACACAGAACACCACGAAGAAGAAGCCTTTTACCAATGGCTGCCCTAACATCCACTTTGGCCCTTAATATTTGTCTTGATGGTGAAAGTTCATGCTTGGCTGTTCTCTTACAATGAGCTATTGGCTGGCTGACCACATTCTTAAGAACCACAGCCAGGAGGACGTACAAAATTATTTCAATATTTAACTGTGCATCTTTTAATATGAGAAATCCAACGTGGTAAACAGATTTTTGCCCAAATTTTGAAGACTGAAAAGAGAATATGGAGGAATACGCTGTTATGGGGAAATCGACGTATTATATAAATAACAGACCAAGTAGTGAATTTGAAAATAAATTGAGAGCTTTTTATAATTACAGATAGCGCTGTAACTGCAATACAGTATTATGTTTTGATTTATTTAATCAGTCGTTACCAATTCTGCACATTCATATGATTTTTAACAGTTAGTTATTTCCTTGTTGTTATAAATCATTTTAAATGGTTTTCCGGTAATTTTAAATTTATAAAATGTTGAGATAATTTATAAAATTTATAAAATAATTTTAAATTTATAAAATGTTGAGATAATCTGTTTACACGATTCTCTTCATAGTTCTTTTCAGAATGAGAATAGCGAATAATGTATTTTAGGGAAACAGTGTTATTGGTAATGTTATAATGTTCTGGCCACTGTGTGACACAGAGTGTTGGACTGGATGGGCCTTTGGCCTGATCCAACATTGGCGTCTCTTATGTTCTTATGTTCTTAATGTTATAATAATTTACCTAGACTTATTAATTCATTCATGTTTATATTGTCTTTAATATTTGTTTAAAAAGTGCCTTAAGTTTATTTTTCTTTCCCCCTCACATATTTTTCCTTTGTACCCTATATAAAATTAAAATAAAAAATACATTTAAAAATTATTTCAATATTTAACTGGGCATCTTTTGATATGAGAAATCCAACATCTTTTTCCAGATCAACGGCAAGCACCCCAGAGACAGTTACACAGATTTTTAGTGACTGGATTTCATTCATCTGTTCTCAGCACATGTCCTAACCTAGGCTGGAAGAACAAGGAAGTCCATGTATTAATGCTGATGGGAATCTCTCTCTCTCTCTCCCTCCCTCCACGGTGGGTTAAGAATTTTGACACCACCAGTCATTTACACTGGAGACAGCAGCAATTACTTTTATGAGCCACTTGAGATTCGAATCTGAACAGTTATTTTATGGCTATGCAGAAATACAGGGTAGAGGCACCCTTACAATAGGGCCTTAACTTGCAATTCATGAATTACAGAACAATGCAACTGCCAAAAATAAAATCCAAATGACAGCGACAGGGAGAGAGAAGACAAAGGAAAAGTTGGGGGGGGGGGGCAGAACAGCCACTTACTAGAATACCACAAATGAGCTTCAGGGGTGGGGAGAATGAGATATTAAGGCGAGAAACAACAAGAATTGATAAGAAATGTGAGAAGAAAGGGATTACAGACCCTTAAATAAGTATGGGCATTTTTAGTTCTATTGTGTTCTTTGGCTTTTTTGGGGGGAGGAATGGAAAGTGCCACCAAGATGCAGCTGATCCCGTAGTTTTCAAGGCAAGAGATGAACAGAGGTCATTTGCCATTGCCTGCCTCTGCATAGCAACCCAGGACTTCCTTGGCGGTCTCCCATGGAAGTACTGACCAGGTCCAACCCTGCTTAGCTTCTGAGATCTGACGAGATCGGGCGAGCCTGGGCCACCCACATCAGGGCAAAAGATATAGAGAGGTCAGTTGGCACTGCCTACCTCTGCGTAATAACTTCCTTGGTGGTCTCCCATCCAAATACTAACCACGGGCAACTTGGTTAATGCATTCAGTTTATAGGTAGGATAAGGTAAAGGTAAAGGTTCCCTTGCTCGAAAGCCAGTCGAATCCGACTCCAGGGTTGCGGTGCTCATCTCCGTTTCAAAGCCGAAGAGCCAGCGCTGTCCGAAGACGTTTCCGTGGTCATGTGGCCGGCATGACTAAACACCAAGGCGCACGGAACGCTGTTACCTTCCCACCGAAGTGGTACCTATTTATCTACTTGCAATTTCTTGCTTTCGAACTGCTAGGTTGGCAGGAGCTGGAACTAGAGACAGGAGCTCACCCCGTCTTGCGGCACCCGGGTCTTGAACTCCTGAACTACTGACCTTCCGCAGCCTGCAGTTCAGCATCTTAACCACTTGAGCCACCGCAGCTCCTTTTATAGGTAGGATATGCGTGTATAAAGTGCCATTAAGCGCAGATGACTTATGGTGACCCCCGTAGGGTTTTCAAGACAAGAGATTAACAGAGGTGGTGTGCCACTGCCTTCCTCTGTATAATAACCCTGGACTTCCTTGGTGGTCTCCCATCCAAGTACTAAACAGGACTGACCCTACTTAGCTTCCAAGATCTGATGAGAGCAAGAGAACCTGGGCCATCCAGGCCAAGATAAAAAAAACGTAGATGCTGCCAAGCTGCAGCTGACCTATGGTAACCCTGTAGGGTTTTCAAGGCAAGAGACATTCACAGGTGGTTCACAGGTCTGCCTTTGCACAGTATCACACGTTCAGCTGTATGTGCATGGACACAGCATGAGGATTACCCAATGCCCGTACAGAAAACAATCTCGGATTGTACATGTCTTCACTGCAACTTGTGAACAGGACTTCTGTATGGCTCGGTTAAATGTTTAAGGGCACACTCTTGGATCATAAAGGTTCTCTGTCTCACGTAGACAGGCTGGATGTTCTTATTCCCAAACTTGTACAGCTTCCTGGCTTGACTTCTCTGACACTCCACTGGAGAGCCAGTTTGGTGTAGTGGTTAAGAGCGCGGACTCTAATCTGGGAGAACCAGGTTTGATTCCCCACTCCTCCACTTGCAGCTGCTGGCATGATCTTGGGCAAGCCATAGTTCAGTCAGAGCCGTTTTTGAAAGAGAGCAGTTTCTGTCAGAGCTCTCTCAGCCCCACCTGCCTCACAGGGTGTCTGTTGTGGGGTGGGGAAAGGAAAGGAATTTGTAAGCCACTCCGAGACTCCGAGTGAAGGGCAGGGTATAGATCCAATCTCCTCCTCCTCCTCCTCCTCCTCCTCCTCCTCCTCTTCTTCTTCATCATCATCATCATCACCACCACCACCATCACCATCATCTGTGGGGTAGCTTTTGAATCCACATGATCATTAAGGCCTTTTGGTAGTTCCATCACCCCACCGAGCCAAAACAAAACATGCCAGGGCAAGAGTCTTTCCTGTTGAAGTTGCAGGATTTCAGAAGCATCTGGGCAAGCATTTCTTTCTTCTTTTCTTTTTGGCAGGGGGTGCAAAACTTCCCTTTCCAGATTGTTTCACCAGGGTAGCCGTGTTGGTCTGCAGGAGAACAACTAGACTGCAGGAGAACAGCTAGAGTCCAACAGCGCTTTAGAGACCAATGAGATTTCTGGGGTATAAGCTTTTAGGAGTCAAGCCCCCTTCATTAGGTATCAGTACTTGGATGGGAGTACTTGGGAGTATCACCCCTTGGGAAAGCGCTCAACACTGCAGCCGTGGGTAAAACACTTCCCTGGATAGCCCCTTCCATGCATGACCCAAAACATACAAAATTACTTGCTTTAAGAGCATTAATTCACCAAAGGCAAGAAGGAATCCTAACTATGCCCGGATGTGGGTGGCCCAGGCTAGCCAGATCTCATCAGATCTCGGAAGCTAAGCAGTTTACGAGATTGTGCATGGGATAGAGCAGGTAGAGAAAGAAGTCATTTTCTCCCTTCCTTACAATACAAGAACTCGTGGGCACTCAATAAAATTGCTGAACGGATTAGAACGGATAAAAGGAAGTCCTTGTTCACCCAAAAAGTGATTAACGCGTGGAATTCACTGCCACAGGAAGTGGTGGCGGCTACAAGCATGGACGGCTTCAAGACGGAATTGGATAAGCATATGGAACAGAGGTCCATCGGTGGCTATTAGCCCAAGGTATAGATAGGGACTCTGGGGCAAGTGATACTCTGTCTTCTTGGTGCTTGGGGGGGGGAGGGCAACAGTGGGAGGGCTTCTAGCATCCGCGCTCCACTGGTGGACCTCCTGATGGCACCTGGTGTTTTTGACCACTGTGTGACAGAGTGTTGGACTGGATGGGCCATTGGCCGGATCCAACATTTGGCTTCTCTTATGTTATGTCGTCCCTGGTCAATACTTGGATGGGAGGCCACCACAGAAGTCCAGGTATTGGAAGAATAGAACTTTGACTCTCTAAAGCTTATTACCCTGAAAACTTTGTTGGTCTCTAAGGATTCTACTGGACTCGAATCTAGCTCTTTCCAGATTTGCCTTTCCTTTACTGGCTTATGCTCCCTGCTGCTATTGGTTTTCCCCCAACAGAGACTGTTGGTGTTGCATTGGGTTTTGGTTTGATGGTTTCATTGTAATGCATTGTTTTTTCTTACTGTTGCACACCACCTGGCTTTTAAGCAAGTCCGTACCTAGGTTTCTTAACACAGGCAATTAAAAAAAAAACCCTGCTGTTCATACCAAACATTTCCCTGCAGGGAGGAACCTGAATTATGCTGCCATTCTCGCTAGCAACTTTATAATCCTATCCACCTTTTTCCATTGACACAGACATCATCCAGCAGCTGAATCACAATAGGATTTGACCAAGCTAATATTTCATGCTCCTAGGGTTATTACTTTTTTGCCCTCAAGTTGCAGCCGATTTATGGCAACTGCATATGGTTTTCAAGGCAAGAGATGTTCAGAGGTGGTTTGCCATTGTCTGACTCTGCGTCACGACCCTAGTACTCCTTGGAGGCCTCCCATCCAAATACTAGCCAGCTTAGCTTCCGAGATCTGATGAGATTCGGCTGGTCTGGGCTAATCAGGTCAGGGTATTCCTAGGACAGCCCCACAGAATTAAAAGATGTTTACGGGGTTGTGCTGCTATTTCAATCCCAAACTTTCATTCCCTTTTCCGACCCTTTTCTGAAAAGTTATTACACAACATTTTCCCTAAAAGAAAAGCTATTCTTCTCCTTGAAAGTCTATAGATCCATGTTACCTCCTTATTAAAAGGCCTATTGTCCCCTAAGCAATACCCACTTCTTAGGACAGATTCGTGGAATTCGTGTTAATATCAACCCTCAGAATACCTTGAACTTTTGTTTGCTTTCTGCTGGGTTTCGGAGCATCATCTGTACTTTGAATTTTTGCCCCCCAAAGAAGCAGAAATGGTTTAAAAGCATTAAATCACCAAAAGCAGGAGGTTTTCTGTTTCCTGAGTAAAGCTCCTCCATTAGCATGTTCACAGCCTGGGGAACTCCTACAAGATAATGACTCAGCCCGACCCCAACTTCCTGAGTAGATATAAATCACCTGCCTACCATTTTTCTTCTCACCTTGACACAGAGAGTACCCCATCTTTCTGTGTTATACCTCTGAGGATGCCAGTCACAGCTACTGGCGAAACGTCAGATCCTACAATGCCAAGACCATGGCCAGACAACCCGGAAAATCTACAGCAGCTAATTAACTCCTACCGTGAAAGCCTTCGACAGCATCTGCTTTGCTTGCAGAAGGTCCCAGGTTCAAACACCAGCATCTCCAGTGCAAAAAGACCAGACAGTGGGCGATGTGAAAGACCTCTGCCTGAGATTCTGGAGAGCCGAAGTCTCAAGTGTGTTCCCCCTCATCCTACACCAGTGCCCCGCCATCCATGGGAACTCCTCTGCATCATGTGCCCCATGTGCAAGTGGGCAAATGCCTCCCCCACCACCACTACCATTCAGTCATCAACAAAGTTTTCGGTTTTTTGTGTCCTTGGGGTCACTGAACACTCAAGTTAGGCGTGACTATAAAACTCTCTTTCCATGGCAGCTGCATGACAGAGGGTGCCAGCCACTCTGCTATGGCATCTGCAGCCAGTTGTTTGTAAAATAATGCAGAGGCTGGAGAGCTGGCAGAGAGAACTTTCTCTCCATCTCCATCTCCTGAAATACTAGAATTCCAGGGCACCCAATAAAGCTGATGGGCGGTAGATTCAGGACGGACAAAATAAAACATTTCTTTACACAGTGCGTGACTCGAATGTGGAATTAGCTGCCAGAAGATGTTGTAATGATGGCCACAGATGGCTTTACAAAGATCCATGGAGGAGAGGTCTACCAGTGCTTACTAGCCATGGTGACTGAGGGGAACCTCCATGTTCAGAGGCAGGCAACCTCTGAATCCCAGTACCAGGAGGCAACGTAATGGGAAGGCCTCAGCCTCTATGCCCTGATGTTGGCCCTCCAGAGGAACTGCTTGTGTGAGACAAGATGCTGGGCTAGATGGACCATTGGTGTGATCCAGCAGGGCTCTTCCTATGTTTTTAAGGACGGCCTCGGCGTCTGTGCCCTGTTGTTGGCCATCCAGAGGAACTAGTTGACCACTGTGTGAGACAGGATGCTGGACTAGATGAACCATTGGTCTGATCCAGCAGGGCTCTGCTGATGTTCTTATGATGTAAGTTAGAAAGGAAGAAAGAGCGGGAAAAAAGTTGCAGAAAAAATATGGAAGGTGTAAGGTCTCATCTGGTGAAGCCTTGAGTGAAACTGTCGATTGAGCGCTGTACCGTCAAAAAGACTTGAGACCCATTTATTTCAAAGGAAACAACTTTAATGGTTTGTTACTCACTGGATAATTAAAGATTAATTAAAGAAGATATATTTCCCCTAAACACGACTTCGTTATCGTATCATGGTTGTTTTCCTACAAAGTTCAACCTCCAGGTGGGGGGCTGGAGATCTTCTTCCTCTATTACAACTGATCTCCAGGTGGCAAAGATCAGTTCATTGGGAGAAAACGGCTGCCCTCCTCAAGCCCCAAAATCTTCAGATATTTCCCAAGCCGGAGCTCGCAACTCTAGGTTGGGTACACGAGAGAGGGCCACACAATTATGGAACGACCTCCTTAGGGAGGTGGGCCTGCCCCCCCTTTCAATCTTTAGGAGGCAGCTGGAGATGGTTTCATTTAGAGCTGCGTTTGGTTAAGTTTGGTTAAGTTCTAAGCAGGGCTTTAAAATTTTGGTTTTATGTTTTTAATGTATTTTATTCTATGTGTTTTATCTAGGGTTTGTAAGCCACCGTGAACTCCAGAAGGAAAAGAAGTGGCTAATAAACATTCTAATTTTTTAAAAAAATGGGCTCAAAGATTCTTCAACTGGGCTTCTTCCCATCTAGCCATCATAACGATGTAAAAGCCCACCTCCATGAAGCACAAAAACTGGAATACTTCAGAGCAAACAGCATTTAGATTTCGGCAAAAGTGTGGGGTTATTTGCTCTCTTAGGATTCATGAATTCATTAACATAAACACAATTTAAATAAGGCATGGTTTCCTGTCCTGAAAAACACAAAATGCTCTACAGCTGACAATAGCACAACGGATAAGATTGGAATTTCAACAGCCAATCCACATGCAAAAGAACCTCCTCAGGAAACCTCCTCAGGAAATAATCTATATACAAAAGAACCTCCTCAGGAAAGCTCCTCCATTAGCATGTTCACAGCCTGGGGAACTCCTACAAGATAATGACTCAGCCCTACCCCACCTTCCTGAGTAGATATAAACTTGCCTACCATTTTTCTTCTCACCTTGACACAGAGAGTACTCCATCTTTCTGTGTTATACCTCTGAGGATGCCAGTCACAGCTGACGGCAAAACGTCAGGTTCTAAAATGCCAAGACCATGGCCAGACAACCCGGAAAATCTACAGCAGCTAATATTCTCTTGGGATTGTTTTTTTAAAAAACATTTTTATTTAATTTTTAGAAATAATAGACACACATGTAAACACAAAGACAAAAACATTAACATAAACAATGTTTCCTGTATACAGTGATACAACTAGTTCTAGACAATACTGCGACTGAACATGCTTTTTTAAATAAAGACTTTCTTTTAAGATTTAATTAAATATATTCCAATTAACCTTCACAATTAAAATCAACATTTTTGATAAGGTTCTCACAACGTCTCAGATGGTCATTAACCACTAAATATCCTTTTTCATTACTCTGAAGAATTCCTATCCATATATTTACAACATCCTTTGTCAATATCTTATTGCAACTACTATTAAATACTTGTTTTCCCAAATAAATATCCACCAGTGGCATGAATTTACTACAACTTATAAACAGCTTAGCTTCCCACCTAATTACTCACCCCTTTCTGCCGTATTCACTTTTAATCGTTATTTATTTCAGCAGTTTTTGAAATACATATCACTGAAATTTTAACTTGTATAAATTCAAAATGGGAAGTTGATTCTTCATCAAAATTAATTTCCCTCCCCTTCTCTATAATTCTATATCTAGCTTTCCATCTCAGTAACGCAGGATTGTTAAACATTTACCATAAGTTCCTGGTGTTTTTTCCTCGTAGGTAAAATGAAGCTGCAGTTCCTCTTCCGGCATCTGACAGACCAACACCTTGAGCAGGCAGCAAATAATAAACAGGGCATTGTGAGCTTGCCAGATGAAGAGGTGACTAGAGGAGAAAGAAAGGAGTCAGTGACACTGAGGAATTTCAGACAGACGATACAATCCGGAAGAGGAACGGTTCCCAAACAGTTTCTGGTCTGTCATTTCAGACAGAACCGTTTTAGAACCGGTTCCCGACCGGAATATATTTGTAATTTCAGACACAAATGCTTCTGTCCCGTTTAGGAAATGGGACTGAAGCGTTTTACCTGTCAACTGCTTCCAAGTAGTCTTCAGTTTCCTCTCCCAGTTCCGATGCGCTTTTTCCCACCGTTTTTCGCCCACGCAGGCGATCTCCAGCTTTTTTTTTTAACGTTCGCTTTATAGCATTATAGCGCTATAACGCAACAGCATTATATCAACCCCATTGGAATGCCTGGAGTGTTTTGTTATAGTGCTATAGCGCTCTAAAGCGAATGTAAAAAAAAAAGCCGGAGATCGCCCACACGGGCGTAAAACAGCGGGGAAAAAGCGGTGCAGTCTGAAACGGCAAACCACTTCAGATCCAGCTCTTTACCGGAAGGGGAAAGCCATGTGTGAAATGGCAGCCCTATACCGGTTTACTCCATGATGGATCAAAAATGGCTTCAAAACGGGTTAAAAAGGGCAATGTGAAATTCCTCACACACCCCAACGGGACACGCAGCAAGATTCGCACTTAGGTGAGCACGCAGCAAACACAAATGCGCTCCTGCAGGCCGCCTACCTGTATGAGGGCAAAGTGAAATTCATCTCAAACTTCAGAATTGTGTGCGGGCCGGGCAGGAAGAATTTGTTTGCCCAACAGCAGCGGAGAAATAAGAGGACTTGGTGCTCTATGAATATGGCGAGAGAGAAAAGAAGCTCCCCCCCACCCCGGTGACTGCTGACCTCTTCCTGAGGTTGCTCACCTACTTCTGGGGAAAGGGGCTCTGTAGCCCCAACCTGAGCAGCACTGCAAAGAGGGGAAAAAACAGCTTGGGTCTCTTTTTCTTGGGGGTGGGGCGAGAGATGGGCTTAATTTTACATTTTGGGGGAGGTCCTTTGTTTTGAGCTTGGAAGCCACACTGGGTACCAATACTGACTGAAGGGCAGGCTAAGTGTTCTAAAGATGACACATAATGAAAAGGGAAGGTATTCTAATAAACTGTTAATTTTCAAGAGGTGACACACTTTATGAGAAACAGTAAAGTGGGGGACCTGCAGGGATTCATGGGGCAGGGTCCCATTTTCCCACTGCCTCGCTCCCTCTTGCTGTTCCGCTTTGCCTCTCCCCCCCCCCAGCAGTGACTGCAGCCACTCACTTTTCCTTTTTCTCCCTCCCGTCAGCCTACCTCTGCCTGTTCTCCTCTTCCTGGCAGCCTCTAGCCCTCTCCCCTCCTTCTTTTTCTGTTCCACTCCCCCCTCTTTGGTTTTACCTTTTCTGTTCCTCCACATTCCCTTAATCTTATATTTTACCTTTTTAAGTCTGTTTTCCCCGTGCCCTGTGCTGATACTGACTGAGGCTTGGAATCCGCAGCAACATTGGCTAGGGATGGCCTACCAAACCTTGTAAGCCTGCCTACCTAAGGGACTGCCTTTCCCCATACATCCCCCAGAGAGCACTGAGGTCAGGGCTGCAAAATCGCCTGACTCTCCCTGGCCCGAAAAACGTCAGACTGGCCGTCACCAGAGCTAGGGCCTTCTCAGTGGTGGCTCCACACGGGTGGAATGAGCTCCCGAAAGACATCAGGGCCTTGCGTGACCTCTTACAGTTCCGCAGGGCCGGTAAAACGGAGCTCTTCCACCAGGCTTTCAATTAGGAGCCACCACTGATGAATGAGCATTAAGAACACTTATGGATGCTGGTCTGTACAGCAACCGCCATCTATACTGATCAGTATTTTACTTGTATATTGTTTTAAGTGGAATTTTTATTGGATTGCATTTATGCACTGTGTTTAATTGTGTTTTAACTGTTGTACACTGCCTTGAGCCTCCCTGTGCAGGCAAGGCGGGATATAAATACAAAATAATGAATAAATAAATAAATTGCAAGGTCTCAGTTGCATGCTTTTTCTTAAAGAAGCAGACATTTGCTCCTGTGGTTTTTCCTCACCTGCAGTATATGTCTTTCACGTATCATTTCCCCCCCTGCAAACCTGGGTCTTTCCACGGCCTTTAAGAACAATATCCCCAGCTGTCTACACTGGCCCCATTGTGTGGAGTTTTTGATCCACACTCTGTCGCACGGTTTAGAATTAGATCTAAAGGTCATTACTAGGAATCATCATGTTACTGATTAAAAACATGAGTTCAGGAATTTGCCTAGACAGTCCTTCCTGTTTCAAGTAGATCCTTCAGCACCACCAATGGGAACGTCTGTTCCTGGTACTTCTTTTCCTTCCTCCAAGATCTCCTTAAGATTGAATCAGGACAGAATTTAAACAATTATCTGTACCCTACTGCCAGAATGGGATACTTTTCAGCATGTAAAACCCCTACTCTCTCAAGGAAAAAAGAGAAGTGATATTTCCCGTTTTTACTTCTCAAAATTATGCACTGGATTAAAATCAAATTGAGGTTTAACTGCAAATCTTTCTCAAGTTGGTTTGAATACTCCTAAAAATTATCACGTAAGCTGAAAAACAAATGTTTATTTTGCAAGCTAGCCAGTTGGTAGCTCAACAATAGCAGCAATTGCTACATTCTAAATGGGAAAAAAACCATAAAGTAATTGCTAAATCATTATCTTACATTTTTATGCTCCAAGGAATTTTGAGTCACAGACTATAAACATAAGAAAGAAGAACTGGGACGTCATTTTTATTGTCTCCCCTTCCCACCCTCAGAAATAATGGGACAGTACTGCCCTGTGTAACAGACACACCAGGGATTAACACAAAAGTTACATGAGCAAATATTTGATTTGTAACTGAGAACCAACAGTAAAAATTAAGACATTGCGGCTTTTCAACATATAACTCATCCCCTTTAGAAATGCTCTAAGGTGTTTTATTTAAAACAAGATATCCAATTACAAACACTTAAGAGAACGGGACACCTTGGCTGACTAGAAACCCAACCCTGAAAATGCCTGTGCGGGCATAACCTCAGCTTTTATTACTGATATTACATGGGAGGGGCTGAGGCTCAATGGCAAAGCACCTGCTGAGCGTGCAGAAAGCCCCGGGTTCAAGCCCTGGCGTCTCCAGCCGAAAAAGAGATCAGGTGGGTCGGTGATGCTGGAGCGAAGACCTCCACCCATGACCCTGGCGAGTTAAGGTCAGTCACACCAGACATTGTTAACTGTGAAAGACCAACGGACTGGCCCGGACATTTCACGTATGTAATATTTGAGGCAAGTAGTTGGTTTAAGGCTCAGGTGGGTGTCGTGCCATGAGTGTTCCATCTGCAGTCCTTAGGACAATGACCATGTTGAGCTTTCTGCCTTCTTGTGGTCTGCCAGTAGACTGTGCCAGCCCAGGGGCCACTGACATGAAAGGGAAAGACCTGGGCTAGTCGCAAAACACAAAGCTACTATTACTGACAGTTACTGTTCAGCTACCCTGTGCCACTTAATGCAAAACAGACTTGCTGGTGCGGCTGGAAGATGGACGCCCAACAGAACATAGGGCTTCCAGTCCTAAATGAAGGCACTCCAGGAGAACTTTGTGCTAAGCTCACAATGACCTCAAAAGGGGCCTCCTTGAGGCTACGGGAAGGATGACGAGGTCCCAAGCCATTTCCAGCTCAAGTCGAGTGTACCTCGATACTGCCAAGTGGTGATGCCAAAACCATTCCTTATACTCTTTCTGAATCAGTATGGTACCTGCTTCGTACACC
>NW_015174314.1:167781-177965 GCF_001447785.1 Gekko japonicus | reverse complement strand
TTTCCCCCCTTCTCAAAACCCATCCCTTAGAAGATCCCATAATGCTACACAGCCTACCAATCTACCTTCTGTGTTTTACATCTAAATAGCTGTAGTCCAGCTTTGGCAGGCCTACGTTTTGAGTGGTTTCAAATATCCCACAGACTAAAAGAAATGCACAGGGAATGCAAAATCAGTTTCCAAGATTTATCATATATGCTTAAAACCAGGTCACCTGGGGCGAGCAGCACGCCTTCCCCATTGTTCTACCAACCTGCTGAGACACATGGGCTGCGGTCACACAAACTAAATAATCCACTTTCAATGCACTTTCCAACTGGATTTTGCCAGTTCAGACAGTAAAAATCCAGTTGGAAAGTGCACTGAAAGTGGATTACTTAGTGCAGGGGTGTCAAACTCATTTGTTATGAGGGCTGGATCTGACATAAATGAGACCTTGCCGGGCCGGGCCATGAAGATATAAACTTTATAAAGGACACAAACATTTTTTTACTTAAAATAAAAACATGCTTAAAACATTAGCTCTGTAAGCTGCAAACCTACTTTTGATTTATTGACATTCACCACAGAAATCACATGCTCAGAGTTCTGAGTCTAGGGCCCAGGTTAAAACATGAAATGGCTGAGTGATTAAGAGAGTCTGGCGAAGCAAGCTATGATTCAGCAGCAGCAGCTGCAGAACGGGAAGCAGGAGATGGCCAGTTCCACTGTGGGCCTGATCCGGCCCCCGGGCCGCGTGTCTGACACCCCTGATTTAGTGTGTGTGACCACAGCCATGGGTGGGCCAGCTGCTAAATTTTCTAATACTTAAGAGGCAACTGCCCCGACCTGGATAGTCCTGGATAGCCTGCTCTTGTCAGATCTCGGAAGCTAAGCCGGGTCGGCCCTGGCTGGTATCTAAATAGGAGAACCTCCAAGGAATACCAGCGTCGTGACATGGAGGCAGGCAATGGCAAACCACCTCTGAATGCCTGTTGGCTTGAAAATCCTAACGGGTAAGCTATAAGTCAGCTGTTACTTGAGGGTAAAAAAGCAGCAATTAACGCGCAAACAAAAGCAGAAATTAACAAACTCAACATTCATCACACTTACTTCTGACATTCTGCCGAAATTTTTAACTCTTTGGTTCTTGAAAGGAAGACTTTAATCAGCGCGGCGAGATTGCCTGTCCGAGGATTGTTCCCCACTAGGATTCAAAAGAATTTACACAGCATTTCACATTACGTAACGACTCTTGCATCTTTGAAACATCAAGGCCATGACCTGACATGGGACTAATCCAATTGTAACCAACCCTATACATGAATAAATGCAATCATACCCACACCTATACAGGAATAAACTCAACTCTATATTGGAACACTCAGTGGTACAGAGTGGTATTATTTGAAGTAAATATCTCCCTCTGAGCCCCCCACCCAAAAGTAAACCTGAAAAAAAGGATAAAATCCCAACACCTGACAGGTGGACCTACGGAGCAGCCTTGCCAGGTGTTGGGGCTCAGGCAACACAAGGAGCGGGTGAACCCTGAGCGCCAGTTTCACTGGCGTTATCATATCTTCTAACATGGGTATAGAGAAACAAAGCTCTTCCTGACTCAGCTCTATCTGTTCACCTGATGCCTTACCCAAGCTTGAACCATGGGGAATAGGGAATTCCAACACACAAAGGAATGTGGTCTCAGAGAGGTTAATTAAATAGCACTAAAGCCATGGTTCCATCAGGGGGCTGTGCTGTGCCTCCGGGGCTGAGAAGTCCAAAGTCGAAGGCAACCATTTTTATGCCCTTGCCCTTGTCTTCCTCTCTGCCACTCAAGGTTGCTCCTGATGAGCTTTTTCCTTGCCTCAAATTTGGACAATGGCACTTCCATCAAAAGTCCTTTTATCAGTTCTAACACAGAGTTTCAAAGAGCGGGTCTTCTTTTTTGGGGAATGTAATCCTCTCCTTCCTCTTTCATGGGCTTACAAGATTACTTTTCATAAAACAATATAGCACTGTGTTTTTACTACAAATGACCATTCATAGAATCATACAATCATAGAAGCATAGAGTTGGAAGGGACTGCCAGGGTCATCTAGTCCAACCCACTGCACAATGCAGGAAATTCACAAACACCTCTCCCTCCACACCCCCAGTGACCCCTGTTCCACACCCAGAAGATAATATAACTAAAGGGCACAGCAATCAAAATACATAAATTAACAGAAAATTGCTGCAACAGTTCAAACATTCACAAAATGAGGACAATAATGTATTGGCATTTCCATGTTGTTTTAATCCAGAATTTCTTTTTTCAACAGGTCAGGACGTCAAGTCACTGAAGTGCTTACGAACTTCCTCGAGTTTCAATATTTGTTTCGAGGCAATCTTTATCAAAATTCTGTTTTGTTGTAATTCTTTCACAAAGTAATCCAATATTAATGAAGTTGACACATTCCGAATGGCTAAGAATAGCTCCCAAGTTACAAATAGTTCCTTTTATCCCCCCCCCCCCCCCCCCCCCCCCCCCCCCCCTACATTTCCCTTTTTGCCCCCCCCCCCCCCCCCGCTCCAGGCTCTCCAGCCAAACTGGCCTGGAGAAAAATTGCTTCCTGACCATTCGAAAGCCTTAACTATCAAACCATAGATTAAACAAAGTACTGCAACAACCTTACCAAAGTTCCAGAACAGTAAGACTGAAAGATGGTAGATGATATAAGGCAAAATATACAAGGGGCTGACAACCATTTAGCAATCTTTGGGGAAAAAGCAAAGGTGGAATAGATACTCGCATTGGTATCTGCTTTTCATTAATTTAGGTTCTGCTAGTTCGCTGTTCATCTCTCTTTCTGCTGCTTATTGGCCTGAATCCTGTTTTTCTGCCAGTGGAAAACGCGGGGGTGGGGGGATTTTCACTGATTCCTCCCCTTCCACTGAAGACCCCCACTTCACCCCCCAAATTCTGTAACATGTAGCAACACTTACCCTGTGTTGTTGTGGTGTACATCTCCCTGCCCCTCTCAGAAACCGCTAACGAGATGAAGGGCAGGCAGGGAAATACAGAGCACCATGATGGCACCACATGAGGCACGTTTTACTACATGCTCCGAAGGGAGAAGAGGAGAACTTGACACCGGGATGCCATTTTCAGCGCCCTGCCTCCCCTAGCATCTAGTTCAGTCCTCAGTTTTCAACAAATCATTATAACAAAGGGGAAAGTACCCTAGATTAGGTGAGCCAGTGGCTGTCAGCCAGGACAACACAATGGAAACTGGGTTCTAAGCCCATCCAATGGCTCTTCTGGAGCCACAGAAAGAGCAGAAGTTTTAGAATAGAGACTTTGAAATGAGCCTTCATGTTCAGGGACAGTGTCTTAGTCAGAGCTAGGGTTGCCAGGTGGCCCCTGGCCAATGGCAAGGGGATGGGGGGCAGAGTTTCCATCTCCGGGTTGGGAACCTCCTGGAGATCTGGGGGTGGCGCCTGGGATGGAGATGGACCTCCATGGGGTCCAATGCCACAGAGTCCACCCTCCAAAGCATCCATTTTTCTCCAGGGTGAACCGATCTCTGCAGTCTGGAGCTCTAATTCCAGGAGATCCCCAGGCCCAACCTGGAGGCTGGCACCAGTGTTCCCTCTAAGCTGAGTTAAGTGTGAGCCAGCTCAGAGTTTATAGCTTCCAGCTCACACATTTTTGTCTTAGCCCGGGAAGGATGGCTCCAGAGCAAACTAACTGATGCAAGCAGCCAAATCGCTCGCTCACACCTTTAACGCCAGCAGCTCACAAAGTAGAATGTTGGCTCACAGGACTCCACAGCTTAGAGGGAGCATTGGCTGGCACCCCTGATCCACCAGGGAACTCAAAATGGACTGAAATAGGATCAAATGCAGAAATAAAAGGGGGCAAAGAGTGCACGGATTCCGGATCCCTTTTCATACTCCATCTCTGCTTTTATCTTCTACGGTTTGTCCTGTGAATAAATGCTTTTAAATTCTTTTTTTCTTTAAGTAGGAAAAAACACACAACCTGTTCTATTACATCTTAATATAGCTGTGCCCAAGCCACTTCCTGTGACAGCATGCAAAATAAAGCAAAAACCTGTGAAAACTTTATGTTCAAACAGCACATGCGGGGACAATATGTCTACATCTAGGCTTGGAAGCGAAGAGTGGCTTTAAAAAAATCCCATGCGCAGAGCACAGATGGGAGATATTAAATGTACCGCAGATACAAAGGTTTATAGCGCAGTGTGATTTATTAGGGAAGCTGACAATACGAAGAACACTGGAATAAACGCCAGCATCAAAATAGCCTCTTACCTAAAGACTTGCAGACTGAGACGGCAGCTTCTTCCAAAAGCTTTAGCTCGGCGCTGAAGACAAAAGAAAGAAACTGATTATGAACAATACTTTGAGCTTGCAGAAGGTGGTCATCAAATAAAGATAAAGTTGTTAAAAAGGAAAGCAACTAACATCAGTTATCATGAAGCTCGTAGGTCTTGTATCTCGGGAAGTTTTTAGTCATCCCAGGGCCCCGGGTACAAATGAAAATAGAAACCCGAGAGCCACGTACAATGAAAAACTCACCAAAATGTAACACAGCACAACGCAAGGTAAAGCTACTCAGTGACGCTTTGGTTCCTCTGCTAAAACTCAGCCTAAATAGGAATGTGCTACAAAGTTTGCCAAGCAACTTGAGTTTTCTGCCTTTTATCCAAGTACGATAGCACAGGAGCTTATAGCTGTGTGTCTGCAAGGTACGAAACAGCTTATTACGAACAGATGCTTACGCTGGGTGACCTTGGGCCAGTCACAGTCTCTCAGCCCAGCCTATCTCACAGGGTTGTTGTGGGGATACGATGGAGGAGAGGAGACTGGTGCAAGCTGCTTTGGGGTCCCCACTGGGGAGAAAGGTGGGGTCCAAATGAATTAAATAAAGAAACAAATTACACTGAGCCTACTTTTTCAAAAATGAGAAAACACATGCCTGGCTATTTCATCTGCTTTCTTAAATCACACACAAGGGCAAGAGATTATCCTTACAGAAGCAGAAACAATAGGGCACAGGAGGATCTCACATTGACATTACTCACATACTGCATAAGAACATAAGAGAAGCCATATGGGACCAGGCCAATGGTCCATCCCGTCCAAAATTCTGTTTTGTTGTAACACAATGGCCAAAACCCAGGTGCCATCAGGAGGTCCACCAGCGGGGCCGGAACTCCAGAAACCCCCCCACTGTTGCCCCCCCCTCAATCTCCAAGGACACAGAGCATCACATGCCCCAGACAGAGTGTTCCATCTCTACCTTGCAGCTAATAGCCATTCATGAACCTCTGCTCCACAAGTTTCTCCAATCCCCTCTTGAAGCTATCTATGCTTGTAGCTGCCACCACTTCCTGCGGCAGTGAATTCCACATTTATTTATTTATTTTATTAATCGCATTTATACCCCGCCCTACCCGCAATGCGGGCTCAGGGCGGCTCACAGTCAGTACATAAAATACAGTTAAAACCACATAAAACCATATAAAACAAATCCCATTATTAATACAGTTTCATAAAGTTTCAGAAGATAGTTACTCAAGATGGCTTATTTCAATATACTCTCTAAAGATCCTTCTGCTCCAGATCTTCCTGTGGCTGGATGTTAAAACCAAGAGGCCAGGGCTCTATAATGGTGGTGGCACTCTAGCTGAAAGCCTGGCGGAAGAGCTCCCATCTTGCAGGCCCTGCGGAACTGCAAGAGGTCCTGCAGGGCCCTGATCTCTTCCGGGAGCTCTTTCCACCAGGATGGGGCCACCACTGAGAAAGCCCTGGTAGTTGCAAGCCTGGCCACTTTTTAATTACTCTTTGGGTAAAGAAGTTCTTCATTTTATCTGTTCTGCAAATGGCACATTCTAAAGAACAGACAGATAGGAGACCAGTACAGGTAAAAAGTGGCCATGGCTGGGACCAAGGACATTGCATCTAAATGTGAGCTAGATTCGTGTCCAGAAGAGACCAACAAGGTTTTGGGGGTATAAGCTTTTGAGAGACAAAGCTCCCCAATGTCCATTTTGCTACTGGACTCGAATGTAACTCTGCTATAGCAGACCAACATGGCTACCCTCTGAAACTGCATCTAAACATATCTGACCTCCGGCTTACTCAGAAGCATGTTTAAATAAGCACATGTAATGGGACTGGATCCAGACTAAACTGGCAATTTACACTGATTCTCCCTTCTGGATGCAGCGCCGCTTACCACATTCGTCAGGGTCCCCTATCCACCAGGAGTCATATTCCATAGTGATCGGTGGGCTGCAGTGGGAGGGGTGTAAGGTTGCCAGGCCCTCCCTGGCCACTGACGGGGGAGGGGGACTAGGGTTGCCAGATCCAGGTTGGGAAACTCCTGGAGATTTGGGGGTGGAGCCTGGGGAGGACAGGGACCTCAGCGGGGTACAGTGCCACAGAGTCCACCCTCTCAAAGCATCCATTTTCTCCAGGGGACCTGAGCTGCGTAGTCTGGAGATGAGCTGTTCATTCTGGGGGGGAACCCAGGTCCCACCTGGGGGCTGGCATCCCTAGAGGGGAGAGGCAGGAAAGTTCCGTTTTGCCACTGGAAGATTTAGTATGGATCCCACCCAATGACTTGTTCCTTTGTCAGGCCGTGGCTGAAATGCCTCATATGAGTGCAGGTCATCCGGCAACTACATTTTGATGTTCAGTCGCAGTCCGACTCTTCGCGACCCCATGGACCACACCACGCCAGGCCCTCCCGTCTTCCACCATCCTCCCGAGTTTGCTCAGTTTCACGTCCGTTGCATCGATAACACTGTCTAACCATCTCATCCCCTTGCCGCCCCCTTCTTCTTTGACCTTCAGTCTTTCCCAGCAATCTTTCTCCAGCGAGGGCTCCCTTCTCATTTGGTGGCCAAAGTTATTTGAGCTTCAGCTTCAGTATCTGGCCTTCCGGGGAACAGTCAGGGTTGATTTCCTCGCTAAGAAGATCCATTGTCCTGCCTGTTCCCATACACTGCATTAGTGGCCCCGATTACAAGGCTGAGTTGATCGCTCCTCTGTTTGTGCCGAGAATTTCATCCATAAGCTTTGGTATTAACTTTGGGGAAAACAGATGTCTCTCCTGCCCTCTAGGACCAAGACCATCTGGAAGGCATCTGAATTTCATAAATGCCACCCTGAGCAACTGAAAGCATGGCTCACAGCTACTAAAATCCATTTGCATTAATTATCATAATTATTTAGAAAGCTTGTCAAGATCTAAGTACTGTACGAAAGCTGAAGATATTAAGGCATGTCCTGACCCCAGATTCCCAGGCTATAATCACAACATTTTACACAAGAAAACAAGTCAGTAGATAATAGTTGCTTTTGATTCCAAATGTGTTCGGCCCTAGGAAATAGAAACCTTATACAGGTCCAATGCGTGATTTTTAAAGAAGTATACTGTACACAAGATGGTCAGTCCCAACCAATTACAGCTCCCCTAGTGTGCATACATGTCTTTTACATCTACTCAATGCACATTTAAGGGCTAGAAATTGGCTTTTCAGAAATGAAAGCCAAGGTTCCGAGGATGCCAGATTTCATGCTCAAAAGCCAAATTCCACATCTGCTCAATGCAGTTGCTGGATAGTAGAATACCGTCAACCCCACTATAGACAGCACAGGAAACAGAGGCAGAAGAGTGCCTAGTAGGGACATGGCCAAAGAAGGGCTCAAGGGACCAAAGAGAAAGAGCTTTTAAAACAAGGTTCTTATAGACCGCCTCAAGAGGGGATTGGATAAACATACGGAGCAGAGGGCCATCAGTGGCTGTTAGCCACAAGGTAGAGATGGAACACTATGTCTAGGGCGGGGGGGCTTTGTATTCTTGGTGCTTGGGGGGTAACAGTGGGAGGGCTTCTGGAGTTCTGGCCCTGCCGGTGGACCTCCTGATGGCACCTGGGTTTTGGCCACTGTGTTTTGGCCAATAGGGCAGTGGGTTTCGGCCAACGGGGCTTCTCTAATGCAACGGGGGAGTTAGAACAGGAAGGAGCTTCTAGAATGTAAAGATGACATCTATATATAGACACTGTCAACAAGCCTTCAAGATTGTAATTCTGGCAACAGACTGCCCCACAAAAGCTCCAGAGTATGAATGCCTTGTAGATTATTTGGGAATAATCTGCTTCTGCTGCAATTCCAAGGGCTGGAGACACATAACGTGCGAAAACACGAACGCCCACCATGCCAAAGTCACCGTCTTCTCCTCAAAACCCCTCTCCTGGTGAGTGGCAAAAGCCCCTGGAAAGGGTTTGCATTGGAGGGATAGATCATCTGCTAGAAAAAGATGAGGACTGATTCCATTCCTTAAGAGCCGTTCCACATTTTATCTGGTGGTGGAAAGTGCCATCAAGTCACAGCCAATTTATGGCAATCCTGTAGAGATTTCAAGGCAAGAGGCGTTCAGAGGTGGTTTGCCACTGTCTGCCTCTGCATCACAGCCCTGGTATTCCTTGGAGGTCTCCCATTCAAATACTAGCCGGGGCTGACCCTGCTTAGCTGCTGAGATCTGACGAGATTGGGCTAGCCTGGGCTACCCAGGTCGGGGTGGACTTCATCAACATGAGTAGATAAAATCTGTTATCCTGGCGTGATGTGGTCCATGGGGTTGCGAAGAGTCAGACTCGACTGTGCGACTGAACAACAACAACTGCACTAGAAGGTGCCCTATTATTTCCCCCCTTATCATGTATGGACACTTTTCCTGTGTGAAAACTGTGCACATGTACTTGGCAGCGTATATATATTTTTGACGACATGGGATGCCAAGACGTTCAGATGCGTGTACGCAAAACAGAAACCATGCCTTTTTCCTCCCCATCCCACCCCAAGATGTGCACAAATTTTTCTCCACGTCCGTTTAACAAAACTGTGTGAAAGGTTGTGGTTGTTCTGAGATGTACTGTCCTGAGTGGTTCAACAGTTTTCTGGTCCTATTTGCCACTAATGGCATTACTTGCTATTAAAGGGCCGATTCAGTTTTAAATGGTGCTTAGAGCAAGCGTGGATGAGGAAAACAGACGGATGAGACGCTCTTGTGATCACTTGCTTCCCAAGACTAGGGCAGGCTACTCGCCGCTACCGCCCACTCTGTGCAATCAAAACCGATGCAAGAGATCTCTATTCATCCCAACGCTCAAGTGCCTACTCATACCCGGTTGTTTTTATATATATACACACACACATATACATATACATACATATATATATATACACTAGCAGTAAAGCCCGTTGTGAAAGCAATACAACGAGATCTAGAAAGAGGTTCTGGGGCAGTGCTCTGGCTTTGGGCAAACAGTGTCAATTTGCTGTGGTGACCTCAGCAGGGTATAATGACAGAGTCCACTGTTTTCTCCAGAGGAACTGATCTCTGATCTCTGCTACCTGAAGAGCAGTTGTAATTGTGAGTAATCTGTAGCCCTCACCTGGAGATTGGCAACAATTGTTACCCAGGACAAAATGGCTGGTTTGGAGGGTGGAGTCTATGGCATTCTACCTGTCTGAGGTCCCACCCCTCTGCAAACCCCACCCTCTCCAGGCTCCACCCCTCAAATCCCCAGGAATTTGTCAGCATGTAGTTGGCAACCCCATCTCCTTCCCAGCTAGCCACCAACCTACAATTATCTGCCCCTTTGACTTCAGCTGACTTCTGCCCTCCCTTCTGCAGAGCAGTTGTAATACTGAGTGCTCTCCAGCCCTCACCTGGAGATTGGCAACAATGGTTCCCTATGTGAGACTGACTGGTTTGGAGGGTGGAGTCTATGGCAGTGTACCTGTCTGAGGTCCCACCCCTCCTCAAACCTCACCCTCTTCAGGCTCCATCCCTCAAATCTCCAGGAATTTCCCATCTGGAGTTGGCAACCCTATCAGGATTGGCCCCAATGTGTTTTCTCCCAAAGGCCAAAGTAGGTGACAGGACCAAGCTTAGTTGCCTACCAACAGGCACTGAGGGGAATGTAGGGTTGCCAGCTCTAAGGAGGGAAATACCTGGAGGTTTGGGGGGTGGATTCTGTAGAGGGCCGGGCGACGGAGGCATCGGCCTTCTGTCGCCCGCCTTGCCCCCCCAATCTCGGCCCGGGCACCCGCGGCTCCCACCAGCGGCCGCCCGACTCCAGACTCCCCCGCGGCCACTCCAGCCAGGCGACGGAGGCATCGGC
>NW_015174314.1:123430-166636 GCF_001447785.1 Gekko japonicus | reverse complement strand
TCCTCCTCCTCAGATCCCACCCTAAGCAGGCTTCATCCCTAAAATATCCTGGAAGTTTCCAACCTGGAGTTGGCAACCCTATGTCCTGTAGTTCGAACCTGGAGTTGGCAACCATCAGCCAACGTTTATCTGCCTGTCTGTCTTTACAAACCCCCCCCCACACACACACACACACACACACAGCCTCTGCCTAGGGGGCAGCTGACATCATTCTCCTCTCCCAACTGAAAATTCCAACTGCCTTGGGGGGGTGAGTTTGAGGTGTGGAATGGAGTGTAGTCCAATCAGCTTCCATATGTAAATGACCTTGGAACGCTGGACGGGACTGCACAAAGCAGCCAATGAACCCAGCCAGTGTCTTCCGAGTGGCAGTTTTTTCGGCCTAACACTAAAGGGGCCAATTTTAGAATTCTGGCACCCAAAACTCTTTTATAATAAGGGAGAGATACACACACACACACATATATATACATACACACACACACACATATATATATGGAGCTGCGGTGGCTCAAGTGGTTAAGACGCTGAACTGCAGGCTGTGGAAGGTCAGTAGTTCAGCAGTTCGAGACCCGGGTGCCGCATGATGGAGTGAGCTCTCTAGTTCCAGCTCCTGCCAACCTAGCAGTTCGAAAGCAAGAAATTGCAAGTAGATAAATAGGTACCACTTTGGTGGGAAGGTAACAGCGTTCCGTGTGCCTTGGTGTTTAGTCATGCTGGCCACATGACCACGGAAATGTCTTCAGACAGCGCTGGCTCTTCGGCTTTGAAACGGAAGCGCTGGCTTCCTTTACCTTTTATACATACATAAAGCAGTGACTCACAAGTGCTCCTACCCTGCCACATATTTTGTTAGTCTTTAAGTTGCTACTGGACTCCTGCTCTTTTCTACTGCTACAGACAGACTAACACGGCCTCCGTCTTGATCTACTTCACAGGGTGGTGGTGGTTGTGAGGAAGAATGATGCTGTCAGCTATTCTGGATCCTCATAGGAGAGAAAAGAAGGGTATAAATTATCTTAAATGTGAATCAATATATGGGTCTTAGAGCTAAACATACAAATTGACACAACACACCAATCCCCCTCCTCTGAAACTACTCTAACACTATAACGAGTTAGAGAGTTTTGTGATTTAGCCACGGGGGAAAGCTTTAGTAATTAAATACAGGAACACATGAACTAACCGAAGGACTGTAAAAGAAAAATTCACACAGAAGCAGTTGCCTCATTTGTGAAGAAACAGAAAATAACACTTTGACAGCTCACACCTTTATATCAGGCATCAGCTGTGCACCTAAAAGGATATGAAGAACGATAACAAAGAACAATGTTTTCCCCCCCAGGTGGTATTATGTCCTGCAACTAACATAATTAATGCCATCGGAGGATTTACAAAAAGCCCACTGTAGCTGTAGCGGCAGGCGGTCAGCCCTCTTCAATGAAGATAATCTAGGGTTTTCCCCCTATTAATCTCTCAAATGACAGCCCCCCCCCCCAATAACACACTCAGGAGGATTTCATTTGATTATATAAGGGATATTTCAAGCCGCATTCCAACCACAGTTGAGAGAGAAGTGAATGCGTCCGCCTCCTAAGGTTCCAGCCAAGGAATGCAAAGATCACGGGATGACTGAGAAGCGCTTGAGACATTTTAATTGAAGTTAAAGGTACTCGGTGAATTGAATCAAACGATTTTAATACAACAGAATTTAAATACCGGTGATCTTTTCTATTGAGGATTCTGCTGCTTCACGTTAACATATAAGGGCCCCACATCCAGCGCATGGCCAAGGGATCTGGATCTTCCATTGCAATCTTTGCCTGCTATTGCGTGGTTCAGCCCCCCACAACGTGTAACTGCCCCCACCAACCTCCTCACCACCAAACTGAAGGTAGTCCCACGGGGGCTCAGTCTAACTTAGGGTTGCCTTCTCTAGGTTGGGAAATTCCCCGGGGTTTCTGGGGTAGAGCCTAGGGAGCGATCTCAGCGGGGTGTAATGCCAAAGAGTCCACCCTCCAAAGCAGCTGTTTCCTCCAGGGGAACGGATCTCTTCCATCGGGAGGTCAACTGTAATACCAGGGGATCTCCAGGCCCAACCTGGAGGCTGGCAACCCTGCATTTCATTTTTGCTACCTGTCAAAATTGCAGAAACGGGGTGGGGGGGGAGAGAGAGAGAGAGAGAGAGTGTCCCACCACTACCAGAACAGACAACATGGCCGACAGCTGCTTTTGGCTTGGCAGGTCTAAACGGTGGCCTGTGGTACAGATCCTTGTATTGCCGGAGGATAGAAGGGGCGCATCTGTGCTCTCCTGCTGACCACCACCAACGCCATCGCTGTCATGAAGGCCCACCTGGCAGAAGTCAATCTACGCTGTAGACTAGAATCATAGCTTTATTCTCCCCACCGATAAAAAGAGAACAGGATCCTGTAGAATATGAATACTAAAGCTAGGAAGACGACCTAATGATCGCAAATGTGCGGGTTTGGGGGGAGCCCCCAGATGTTGGAGCGGGGGGGGGGTTAGGAAGAAGGCGGCAGAAATCTCAGCAGAGGGGAATCCTGCAGTGGAGGCACTGGGCTGTCAACCAGCTCCACTGACCTCCAAGAGAGGCCCCCTCACGAGTGAGAGTCCGACTGTCAGTAGACACCTACCCACACGCGAGGGCCTTCTCATAGAAGAACATCAGAAGAGCCCTGCTGGATCAGACCAGTGGTCCATCTCAGCAGGCATCCTGTCTCACACAGTGGCCAATCAGTTCCTCTGGAGGGCCAGCAACAGGGCACAGAGGCTGAGGCATTCCCCTGATGTTGCCTCCTGGCTCTGGGATTGAGGTTGCCCATGGTTAGTAGCCGCTGACAGACCTCTTCTCCATGAATCTAATACCCTTCTAAAGCTATCTATGCCTGTGGGCATCACTACATCCTCAGGCAGCGAATTCCACATTTTAATCACTCCCTGTGTAAAGAAGTGTTTCCTTTTGTCCATCCTGAATCTACTGCCCACCAGCTTCATTGGATGACCTCAGGCGCTAGTATTTTAGGAGAGAGTGAGGGAGAAAATAGGGGCTGCGGTGGCTCAAGTGGTTAAGACGCTGAAGCTGCCGACCGGAAGGTCGGTAGCTCGGCAGTTCGAGACCCGAGTGCCGTGTGATGGAGTGAGCTCCCATCTCTGGTTCCAGCTCCTGCCAACCTAGCAGTTCGAAAGCAAGGAATTGCAAGTAGATAAATAGGTACCGCTTCAGTGGGAAGGTAACAGCATTCCGTGCGTCTTGGTGTTTAGTCATGCTGGCCACATGACCACGGAGAAGTCTTCAGGCAGTGCTGGCTCTTTAGCTTGGAAACGGAGATGACCACTGCATCTCTAGAGTCGGATTAGACTGGCTTCCGAGCAAGGGAAACCTTTACCCTTACCATTTTAAGGGAGAGAATGGGCACAGCCAAAGAGCCGTATACAAAAAGGCAAATGGAGGGGAAGGCTAAGGAAGGCGAACTTAGTGGCTCTTCGTGGTCTGAGGGGAAGCAAACTGAGCCCAAGAAGCTAGGGGTCAGGAGATTCCACCCTTCTTCCCAACATAAGAGAATTACAGAAGCTTCAACTCCCAGATGGTTACCTTCTTCGGCCCAAGAAACAGACAGCAATCGTATAATTATTATTGTTTTACACAGAGAATGAACACGACACACGTAACAACTTTAAAGAGCTTCAGCTGATTCCTTCCCGATACAGAACAATTTTTGGTCTACCGGGTATTCTGCCTTCAGAATAACAGAGCTTTTATTATTATCATTATTTTAAGCGTTGCCTTCAGCTGGCTGAAGAGCGGCCGGACGGTGATTCCCCCCCCCCCCCCCCAGTGCACCCTTCTCATTCAGTAATCCAGTTTTGAAGACAATCAGTCTGAGTGCTCGACTCTGAAGGCTTAATTGGAGGATAATTACCTCCTTTTGTTTTTCAAAGACAGACTGACTCATGAGAAACCCTACTGAACACCCACTTGGGCAATGTAGAAATAAGGGCTGGGAACTCAGCTCGGTAGGAAAAAGGAGACGGCACCCGGCTGCCAGGGGCCACATCCAGCCTGCTGACAGATCATATATTTCCACTAAATTAAAGGATTGCAGAAACCTTACTCGGTCTTTTTTGGGTTTTTTTAATCAGCAAAAACAAAGAGAAAGGTTGCATGGCTTCAAAACGCTTAGAAGGGGAAAATCTTACTGCGAGTGCAGCCTTGTGCCAAAGTGCACTCGCGTGACTTGGAAGCCAGAGAAACTACAAGTCTCGTGTAAGTGTTCAGTTAGGTCTAACCCACTGTTCTGAGCGGGGTCTGGGGCAGATATAACAGGGGGCAGGACACAGGCTTGGACTCTCCCTCCCTCCACCTTGGCCATGGCTTAATGCTATTTCTGCACCAATGAATGTTAGCCGTTGTCCAGGTTCCCCTCTTTTAACCACGGCTTGCTAAGCACTTCAAACCCTGGTTAAGGGTCATAATTCAAAGATAAGAGTCTTGGATCAAGACTCCAGTTAGCACAACCCTCTGGAAAAAACATCTAATGCAGCGTAGGGAGCTGGCAACAGCAGGGAAGGAATCTGGAACCATCACCACCCACAGAGGTGTGAGTCCACATGTATAAAAGTCAGTTTTGCCTTCACGTTTTTATAACTCTGGGCTCCTTTCTCAAGGTATTATTAAGTTCACTGGTTTAAGAAACCCAGGCACATTTCAGATTCTTGTCTGGCCATCCACGCATTCCTGACCTTTTGAAAGATTTTAAAGAAATCTACAGGCTTGAATCACTAATGACCATGAACTTATCTGAAGTGAGCAGTGACTCACGGAAGCTCACCCCCTGCCACAAATTTTGTTAGTCTTTAAGGTGCTACTGGACTCTTGCTCTTTTCTACTGCTACAGACAGATTAACCCGAGTACCCATCTTGATCTATCTCCACGAACTTGTTGTTCTTAGCCAAGTAAGATTCCATATCAGTTTGCACGACGTGAGCAAGGCTGTTAATGATACGGCATTTTGTAGTTAATTCACAGGGTCACCATAAGTTGGAAGAAGCAACTTGTTGGGACTTAACTGACACACAAGATTCCATAAGTAAATTTACCAAGAAAAATCCTGATGCATATCCTGCTATTTCACTGGTAATATCCAAGGTTCTATTATTTCTAGGGCTATTTAAATATTTTTTTCTTTTTACTGAACCTGGTATCACCAAGCCCTCCAAAGGTAGGGGGCACAATGCACAACTCATATTATGCATTGACCTCCACACTGGAGGAGGTGCTGAGGAAACAGGACTTCTCAGGGAATGCAAAGTCAGCTCCCACTTAAATACTAACCGCTACGTGGTGGAGGTGGAGGAGGGAGGAGGAGGAGATTGGATTTATACCCCACCCTTCACTACCCGGAGTCTCAGAGCAGCTTACAAACTCCTTTCCCTTCCCCTCCCCACGACAGACACCCTGTGAGGTAGGTGGGGCTGAGAGAGCTCTCTCGAGAACTGCCCTTGAGAGAACAGCTCGTCAGAACTACGGCTTGCCCAAGGTCATCCAGCCAGGTGCAAGTGGAGGAGTGGGGAATCAAACCTGGTTCTCCCAGATTAGAGTCCGCGCACTTAACCACCATACCAAACTGGCTCAACACCAAACTGAATGTGTTTCCCCCCCCTTGTTACAATGACCAGAGATGAACTATTTTACATACTCAGCCAGAAATCTCCTCCTTGTGTCATTGACTAAGATTCACAGAGTGGCACGAGAGGAACAACACAAATGTTACCTATTTACTCGATTCGCTTTGTGCCAAAACACCCCTGATCAGGCACTGCTTATTTAAAAATGAATCTGAAAAAGTGAGTAGTGACTCACGAAAGCTCATCTCCTGCCACAAATTTTGTTTGTCTTTAATTAAGGTGCTACTGGACGCTTACTCTTTTCTACTGCTACGAACTAACACGGCTACCCATTTCCATTTTTAAAAATGAATGAATATCAAGATGGAAATGTAGGGATTTTTTTTTAGTGTGGATCCTTTCAGTAGCCCGCAGTATAGCTCTGCGAGATGTCATGCTGCTTTCCGGTTATTAAAAAAACCTAACCTAGGGCAAGGGGGAGGGGTGGCACCCTTCCAAGCAATAAGCACACACTTAGCATATGGATAGCTGGAGAATTCCCATTAAGAACTACAGCAGATATTATCAATCAGGAGTGGGAGAAAAAAAGTACCGATAAGCAGGGGTCATTTTGTAGAAAAAGAGGTGCAGGAGCTCATTAGCATAACTCATTAGCATAACTCATTTGCATATGCCACACCCCCTGACATCACCAGAAGTGTGTCAGAAGGCAACACCCACCCGACACCCACTGCTCAGGCTTCACTGGACTCTTTGGATTGCTAGCTATTGGGGGAGTACGTGCAGATCTGCCCTCACAGAGGAGGGAGAGCTTGTACCTGAATAAAACTTGGTCTTAAAGGTGCCACTGGACTGTTTTGGACCGGGGTCCGGGGGGTGGGGCTCTGCAGCTGACCTGGCTGCTTCTTGCTCTGACTGAGGGCTGCTGGGAGCAGGGGGTGGGGCTTGTTACATGTGCCCGCCCCCTGGGCTTTTTACTGCCGGCGATCCGCTCCTGTGCACTCCTGCAGGAAATGACCCCTGCCGATAAGTGCTGTAAGGTGCAATGTATGTTTCAAACAAATCTAGCCACCAAAGGTTTTCCCATTCAACCCCTGCTGCGATTCCTGATCAAGGATTCTGTACACGATTTCACCAGGACCACAATCACTTTCTTCCCAAGACAGCAAAGGGTTCCTCAGCCTTCTCTTCCTGCAGCACGAATAGCACTAGACGCCTTGGCAAAATGCACACCCCCCCCCTTGTTATGCACCTCAGATGTTCATGCCGGTGCTCAAGCCAAGAGTTCAGCCAAAAAGTCTCTTGTTGTTCACATGGGGGGGGGGGAGCAGAATTTTTGTCAGTGTTGTGTAGGAAAGGGATCAGGGGATGGAATCAGAGTTGGAAGGGGCCATACAGGTCACCTAGTCCAACCCCCTGCTCAATGCAGGATCAGCCTAGAGCATCCCTGACTAGTGTTCATCCAGCCGTTGCTTGAAGACAGCCTTCAAGACCTTGCTCCATTGAAAATATGGCCCTTGCTAAAATTAGTTGCTGACCTGATCAGGAGTAGGCAGTATATTGACACCTTGCTTATTTAATTTATATGCAGAGTACATCATGTGAAATGCCAGCCTGGATGAACCACAAACCGGAATTAAGATTGCCGGGAATTAAGAGTGCACCCGGACCCATCGCTCCTTGGCAAATAGAAGGGGAAGACCTCCCGTTCCTGGGATCCCAGATCACTGCAAGTGGTGACTGCAGCCATGAAATGAAAAGACACCTGCTCCTTGGGAGGAAAGCGATGGCAAACCTAGACAGCATAAGAAAAAGTAGAGACATCACCCTGCCAACAAAAGTCCGTATGGTAAAAGCAATGGTATTCCAAGTAGTCATGTATAGCTGCAAGAGTAGGACCATAAGGAAGGCCGAGCGCCGAAGAACAGATGCTTTTGAACTATGGTGCTGTAGAAGACTCTTGAGAGTCCCTTTGACTGCAAGGAGATCAAATCAGTCAATCCTAAAAGAAATCAACCCTGACTGTTCCCCGGAAGGCCAGATAATGAAGCTGAAGCTCAAATCCTTTGGCCCCCAAATGAGAAGGGAGCCCTCACTGGAGAAGACCCTGATGCTGGGAAAGACTGAAGGTCAAAGAAAAAGGGGATGGCAAAGGATGAGATGATTAGACTGTTATTGATGCAACGAACATGAAATTAAGCAAACTCCGGAGCATGACGGAAGGCAGGAGGGCCTGGCGTGATGTGGTCCATGGGGTCGCGAAGAGTCGGACTCGACTGTGCAACTGAACAACAACAACAAAGTCACAGCTGACTTATGGCGGCGCCCTCATTGGGTTTTCAAGACGAGAGACACTCAGAGGTGGTTTGCCATTGCCTGCCTCTGCGTAGCAAGCCTGGACCTTCCTCGGTGGTCTCCCATCCAAGTACTAACTAGGGCTGACCCTGCTTAGCTTCTGAAGTCTGATGGGATCAGGCTAGCCTGGGGTACCCAGGTCAGGGCACTCGGCAGTTACACCCAATAAAACGGGGTTATTTGCAAAACGGTTTCTGAGTTTAGAAACTATTCTGCCTTACCTACTGTCGCAGTGGTGGAAAGTGCTGTCGAGGCTCATCTGACCTGTGGCAAACCTGTAGGGTCGTCGAGGCAAGAGATGTTCAGAGCTGGTTCAGAGAGATGTTCAGAGGTGGTGAGAGCCAGTTTGGTGTAAGTGGTTAGGAGCGTGGACTCTAATCTGGGAGAACTGGGTTTGATTCCCCACTCCTCCGCTTCAGCTGCTGGATGACCTTGGGCAAGCCATAGTTCAGTCAGAGCTGTTCTCTCAAGAGCAGTCCTCAAAAGCTCTCTCAGCCCCGCCTACCTCACAGGGTGTCTGTTGTGGGGAGGGGAAGGGAAAGGAGTTTGTAAGCCACTCTGAGACTCCGAGTGAAGGGCGGGGTATAAATCCAATCTCTTCTCTTCTTCACCGTGACCTACCTCTGCGTAGCAACCCTTGAATTCCTTGGTGTTCCTCCCATCCAAATACTAGCCAGGGTTGACCCTGCTTAGCTTCTGAGATCTGACGAGGTCATGCTAGCCTGCGCCATCCTGGTCGGGGCACTGTACCTATTTGGGGACGAGAGCTCTAACAACGTATTGTAAGACAAAGAGCCTCTTGCTCAGGGTAAAAGAGGAGAGCGCAAAAGTGGGCTTGAAGCTCAACATCAAAAAAACTAAGATCATGGCATCCGGCCCCATCACTCCTTGGCAAATAGAAGGGGAAGTCGTGGAAGTAGTGACAGCCTTCACGTTCCTGGGATCCCAGATCAACGCAGACTGTGACAGCAGCCATGAAATTAAAAGATGCCTGCTCCTTGGGAGGAAAGCGATGGCGAACCTAAACAGCATGATAAAAAGTAGAGACATCACCCTGCCAACAAATGTCTGCATGGTCAAAGCAATGGTATTCCCAGTAGTCATGTATGGCTGCGAGAGTTGGACCATAAGGAAGGCCGAGCGCCGAAGAACAGATTCTTTTGAACTATGGTGCTGGAGAAGACTCTTGAGAGTCCCTTGGACTGCAAGAAGATCAAATCAGTCAATCCTAAAAGAAATCAACCCTGACTGTGCCCTGGAAGGCCAGATAATGAAACTGCAGCTCAAATACTTTGGCCACCAAATGAGAAGGGAGCACTCCCTGGAGAAGACCCTGATGCTAGGAAAGACTGAAGGTCAAAGAAGACGGGGCCGGCAAAGGATGAGATGGTTAGACAGTGTCATAGATGCAACGAACATGAAATTGAGCATACTTCAGAGGACAGCAGAAAACAGGAGGGCCTGGCGAGATCTTGTCCATGGGGTCGCGAAGAGTCAGGCTCGACTGTGCGACTGAACAACAACAACACCTGATGACCGGCAGTTGGATGTGTGAACTATCTCTGCACTGTGTGTGAAGGGATATGAGTTTATCCATAGGATCAGATCTGTGACAGCCCTTCTCGCGTACAGAAGGTGTGGTCATCCACCCACACCCTGGCACAAAGGGGGATGGATGAAGCGACTGCCAGACAAAGCAGTAAAATCAAACCCACCATGAATAGCCGTAGATAAGGGTCGCCTCTGACTTGTACCAACCTGGAAAGGACACAGGCCATTCTTCTCCGAGCTGTGTCACCCCTCCAATTCTTTCCCCAGTGCTTCAGCCATTTTGACCCAATGACTAAAATGGACAGAGGAAGTATATCTCAGTGCTAGACAACCACAGGATGTTCTTCACAACCAGCTCTGCCGGGGTTCGCAGAAAGCTAAGATGCGCTGAGCAGCCAGCTCTGGGATACACCCCACCACTGCTCTACATTTCCTAGAAGCACGTCCTGAGACAAAACATCCTGTTCCTCCAACGAACTGCACGACCTTGAGCACACCTTCTCTTCCACTGGCATTGCAATGACTTAAGAACTCCTGCTGGTCTCCTAATGACCTCTGTTTGGTGCAGTGGTTCGGACTCTAATCTGGGAGAACCGGGTTTGATTCCCCACTCCTCCACTTGCACCTGGCTGGATGACCTTGGGCAAGCCGTAGTTCTGATAAGAGCTGTTCTTGAAAAAGAGCCATTTCTGTCAAGAGCTCTCTCAGCCCCACCCACCTCACAGGGTGTCTGTTGTGGGGAGGGGAAGGGAAAGGGGTTCGTAAGCCGCTCTGAGACACCTTTGGATAGTGAAGGGCAGGGTATAAATCCAATCTTTTCTTCTTCTTCTTCTTCTACTCCTTCTTCTTCTACTCCTTCTCCTTCTACTCCTTCTCCTTCTACTCCTCCTCCTCCTACTACTACTCCTCCTTCTACTACTACTCTTCTTCTTCTTCTTCTTCTTCTTCTTCTTCTTCTTCTTCTTCTTCTTTCTTCTTCTTTCTTCTTTCTTCTTCTTCTTCTTCTTCTGCATAAGGTGAAGATGATCCTGTGGTGCTGGAACGTGCTGCCAAGCGGAAGCTGGCTTATAGTGACCCTAGGAGGTTTTCAAGGCAAGAGACATTCAGAGGTACTTTGCCATTGCCTGCCTCTGCACAGCGACCCTGGACTCCCTTGGTGGCCTCTCAAACAAACACTCACCACGGCCAACCCTGCTTAGCTTCTGAGATCTGACGAGATCAGGGTAGCCCAGCTCACTCAGGTCACACGATGCCCACATTACATACATACTTAAGAAAATATCGAACAACAATAATGCTGGGCATACTGGAAAGGATAAGGGTTCCGGCACTCTTCTAATCTGAATTCATTCCAGTTCATCAAAGGGGGTAGCGGAGAAAAGAAACACAGTTCTGTTTCCAGAGAGTCTGTGTGAATGCCTTATTATTTTATTTTTTGAGAAAATGGGAAAGCTCCATTACACGCTTCTCCACAGGGCAATCTCTGTTGTTAACTGATGGGCTTTCGGAGCCGCTCTTAGGAAACCTTTGTGCAATCCCTGCCCGTTGGCCTACGGCCTTCATTATCTTACTGCCGCAATTTAACTTCCATTGTTTCACAACAACAGGTAGCAGTACGTGACTAAACAAAGGGATGTTATATTAAAGTCAAGCGAAATTTAAGAGCTTGACTCTGGAATCTGCCCTGCCTTGCAGTCCTGGAACACGGTTGCCCACTTTGAACCGAAGAAGCCAGAAGCAAAAATTTCCTCAAAAGTTCTAAAGGTGAACTCTGCTGAATTCTCTACCCAGACTGGTTAAGACTATTCTCCACAGAAGCGCAGGCCCATAGCAATGTGGTGCAAAAGCGGGCAGTGCCCGATCAATAATCTATCATGCCCCTCCAATCAGCATTACAGGTTGGTCACACCTCTTTCAGGTGTAGGCAAAAATTCTGAATCCTGCCATAAATCTACCAAGGGTGAATTGTCTATGCAATTGGCTAGAACAGAATTAGCAATTAGCAGGGCTGTTAGAAGCCTTGAGTTGATGATTTCCAGAGAAAAGAAGGTTGAATTTACAGTTTCAGGTTTCAGTAACTGGAAGAAGGCTCTCACACTTCTTTAATTCTGCAAACCATATAAAACAGTTGCTTGGGAGGGCATTTTTATAAAGCTTATACAGAACAGGACCTTAGTCTATGCCGCAGTGTATGCTATATATAATTGATTTATTGTATGTTCTATGATGCTCTTACAGTACTATCTTCATTTTTTGTAATTCCATTTTCCGCATTACTTGACACAGCATGTTTGATACCTTTTTTTTTTGCATGTCTGTGATTTTTGTACACCTAGTCCTATTGCATTTTTATGAGCTCTCTCGTGCTGTTTGATGACAATGTCCTACACCATGTAATCCGCTTTGAGACTCAGGTAGAAAATTGGTAAATAGCTAATAGAGTATAACTAATAAAGTACATAAATAATGATGGAATGACCACCGCTGTACTCTTTTGCCCTCCCCCCAGGAAAAATTTTCTGGCTGTAGGCCTGCACAAGCCAAACTTCAAAGTGATCAAAACCACGATGACCCACTCCTCCGTCTTCCAACCACCAAGGCTAGTCTTTTGGAGGCTGCTGGCACTGGTGTACACTTGGATCAGTCCTAGCTGGATCTCAGCATCACTTGCTATCATCACTCCCTTAACCCCTTCCCATTAGCACCACAGGCTCTGCTGTTCCTCATTCCCCACTGAGAAGAAGCCGGCCACTCTACACTTGCCCGTACGTGCCTCCTCTGCTGTGGCCCCCACATTATGCCTGATAAGGTTAAGAAGGTTTCCATTCTTCTGGCTTTCCAGACTGTGAGGGTGAAGGTTTCCCTCGCTCGAAAGCCAGTCGAATCCGACTCTAGGGGGCGGTGCTCATCTCCGCTTCCAAGCCAAAGAGCCAGCACTGTCTGAAGACATTTTCAATGTCATGTGGCTGGCGTGACTAAACGCCGAGGCGCAAGGAACGCTGTTACCTTCCCACTGAAGTGGTACCTTCAGTTTGGTGTAGTGGTTAAGTGTGCGGACTCTAATCTGGGAGAACCGGGTTTGATTCCCCACTCCTCCACTTGCACCTGCTGATGTGATCTTGGGTCAGTCACAAGCTCTGGCACAGCTGTACCTGAAAGAGCAGTTTGTGTCAGAGTTCTCTCAGCCCCACCCACCTCACAGGGTGTCTGTTGTGGGGAGGGGAAGGGAAAGGAGTTTGTAAACCACTCTGAGACTCCAAGTGAAGGGCGGGGTATAAATCCAATCTCTTTTCTCTCTTCTCTTCTTATTTATCTACTTGCAATTTCTTGCTTTCGAACTGCTAGGTTGGCAGGAGCTGGGGCCAGAGACGGGAGCTCACTCCATCACGCGGCACTCGGGTCTCGCACTACCGACCTTCCAGTCTGAAGTTCAGCATCTTAACCTCTGAGCCACCACAGACTACACAAAGCTAAATTATTCAAGAGGGCTTTTCTATACAGGTAACAGGGCTGCACTGTACAGAATGGTTTAAAAAGCTACTTGGATAAAGGTTTGAGGACTGTGGTATATATATACTGTGCATAAACTCATGCTGCCTGTGACTTCAAGTAGGATCCTTCTGTGTGGTTTTTGCATCGTTTATAACCTATCGTGTTGATACTTCTGCTTTGCTTCAGTTCTGTTTCCAGATTTCCGGTTGGTTCCAGGTTTCTACAATACAAATCCTTATTGCATTGTTGATTGGATGCTGACTGGATGTTGATCACATCAAATTACTCTGTGCCGTTTTGCCTTGAGACCCAGTGAGAATGGTGGGGCTATAAATAACGAAAACAAAATACAAATCCCCCCCCCACAACCACCAATGCCTTCTGCCCCTCCCACCAGCAGAGCAAGACAGCTGTTTGTTTCAGAGGGCTGCAGTAGAACGGTTCGATGCGAGTTCAGTAGCCCCTCGGAGACCAACAACAGTTTCCACGATAGAAGCTTTCAAGAGGCAGCTTAGCTCCCTTCTCAGACAGCTATTTGTGTGCACAGAGAGGCAAGAAGGGAGTTCCTCTACCAACTTCAAAGCCTTGTAAAGGAAACAGCGCTCTCATGTTTTTGTTCAGAAGCCACACTTGAACTGAGCCACGGCTTGCGAGCCGAAACTAGGGCCACCCATGCGTCCTGCCAAGCCAAGGGCTAGTTAATGTCTTACATCCTCACAGCAGCCCACACGGCAGTTGCCGCTTCTGAAGCATTAACCCCCCTGGGTGGGCATATCCTCCAAGAAAGAGAGGATGTAAAAAAGCCCTTGGAAATTCTTTTTCAAAAGACCATCTGAAGGACCAGGAGGAGAGGGAGAAGAGGAGGAGGAGGAGGAGGAAGAGGAGGAGAAGGAGGAGGAGGAGGAGATTGGATTTATACCCCACCCTCTACTTGGAGTCTCAGAGCGGCTTACAAACTCCTTTCCCTTCCCCTCCCCACAACAGACACCCTGTGAGGTAGGTGGGGCTGAGAGAGCTCTGACAGAAAGTGCTCTTTTTCAAGAACAGCTCTGACAGAACTATGGCTTGCCCAAGGTCATCCAGCAGCTGCAAGTGGAGGAGTGAGGAACCAAACCTGGTTCTCCAGGTTAGAGTCCACGCACTTAACCACTACACCAAAGTGGCTTAATAACTTAACTTGCAAAAGCAGAAAGCGCATTTTTAGTAAGTTTCAAAGCATGCGTGGGAGGGGGGGAGATGCAAGTTGTAACACAGACATCCTCCTAATATGGAGTATATCTTCCAAAACCATTGGCGAGGGAGCATAAAATAGCTTTCACAAATGCTTTTACCCCTGCCTAAGTAAAGCTCTTCTCCCTTTGCCATCATTCACATACACACACAGACAAAAAGACTACCACAACACAGAGACTTTAATGGACTATTCATAGCCAAAGATATTGGAGAACGAAAAAGCTACATGCAATTTATTGTACATGCTTTTTAAAAATGACTGTATTAAGGCAACATAAAAGTTCACTAGTTTTACGTCTTTCCATTAGGATGTCACATATGCTATTCTTTCGAACTGTCATTTGCAAAAACTCAGAGGGGAAAGAACAAAACATATGTGAGTAAATATGAAGAGATGCACACAGTTTTCAGCAAGGTCTGCATTAGCCTGAGAGTTTCCAGCAGGAAAGCAGCTCACATTTATTAATATATTCCGGGCAGGTTTCTGCATGCGCAACAGCCCCAAGAGCCCCTGTGGACCGAGGGCAGACAAACAAATTAACTGTGGAATAGGGGACAAGACCACTCTTTCACTGTGCGTTGGAGACCACTCTCTGGCTCAGTTCAGTTGTGGTGTGAAGCCATGGTTTAAATAAAGTAACTACTGTCAGTATGACCACATGAATGCCATCCACTGCACTATCTGTGGCTAGCCGGTCACATCAAATCAGGAGCTGAAGAGCCAGTGTGACATGGCAGTTCAGAGCGTCAGTCTAGTATCTGGAAGATCCAGGTTCGAACCCTCACTTGTGCCAGGGAAGCTTGCTAGGTGGCCTTGGGTCAGTCACATGCTTTCAGCCTAACCTACCTCACAGGGGTTGTTGTGAGGATAAAATGGAGGAGAGGAGACTGACGTAAGGAGGAGGAGGAAGAGGAGGAGGAGGAGATTGGATTTATACCCCGCCCTTCACTCGAAGTCTCAGAACGGCTTACAAACTCCTTTCCCTTCCCCTCCCCACAACAGACACCCTGTGAGGTAGGCGGGGCTGAGAGAGCTCTCCCGAGAACTGCCCTTGAGAGAACAGCTCTGAAAGAACTTGTGACTGACCCAAGGTCACACCAGCAGCTGCAAGTGGAGGAGTGGGGAATCAAACCCGGTTCTCCCAGATTAGAGTCCCCGCAATTAACCACTACACCAAACTGGCTCTAAGCCACCACTGGGGAGAGAGGTGGGTTATAAATGAATTAAACAAATGAAGTTGTTTTATTACCCACAGTTAGCACTAAGTGAGGTTTTGCATGATGTAGGAAGGCAGACATCTTGGCTTTTCCCTCGCTTCACTCCCCCAGGTGACAGCGTAATATGAAAGCAGCATTTGTCAAGGCAAACCCAGGGTTGGCTACCTGCGGGCTGAATCCTGGTTTCCACAACTAACCACAGCTAAATAAAACCCATGACTGCGCATGAGCTGAACCCAGTGCATTGCCTTCAGCCTAGCGAAAACCCTTTTAAAACTATACCACATTCATACACACCAGTCTCCCTTTCACACGTAATTATTTATTGTTACTTATAGCCCACGGATTACAAAGAGCGAGTCAATACAACCAACAAAATGGGACATTCAACAAACAACGAAATAGGATTTGGGTTATAGAACCAACCTGAAATCTAAGAAAAAGAACTGAAGCAGAGCACAAGTGTTAACACGACACGTTAAATGACGCCGATTACACCCTGGGATCCAACCCATTTCAAATCATACACAGTCGTACTACAGACCACAGTCCCCGATAATTTGTCCAAGTAACTCTGTGAAGCCTTTGTACGCTGCTGCCCTATTGCCTGCGTAGAAAAGCCCTCTTGAATAATTCAGTTCTGCACAGTTTGCAGAAAGCCAGGAGAGTGGGAGCCTTCCTGAAGTCTTCAGGCTGGCCGTTCCACAAGGTGGGGGCCACAGCAGAGAAGGCCCATGCACGGGCAGATGTTGATTTTGCCTATTTGCAGGTTGGCACTTGCAGAAGACCTTGCTTGGATGAGTGAAGCCACTGTGGCCATGCATATCCTGCTCCTCCTTCAAGAGGCAAAAGGTGGCTTCCACTGTCCTACCCCACACATATTTTATCACCACAACCACCCTGTGAGGAGGTTAGGTTGAGAGACAGTAACCAGACCAAGGTCAAGCCAGCATGCTACGCAGCACAGTAGGGACTGGAACTTACATAGAATCATAGAGTTGGAAGGGATCTCCAGGGTCATCTAGTCCAACCCCCTGCACAATGCAGGAAATTCACAAATACCTCCCTGCCCCATACCCCCAGTGACCCCCTGCTCCATGCCCAGAAGATGACCAAAAAAAAACAACCCTCCAGGGTGCCTGGCCAAACTAGCCTGGAGAACAATTGCTTCCTGACCCCAAAGTGCCCATCAGCATTTCCCAGGGCGTGTCAGAAAGGGCCATGAGAACTTAGCAGTGAGGCAACCCTTCCTGCCCTCCCTTCTCATGATCTGCCTGAGTTCACAAAGTCCGCATTGCTGTCAGATGGCCATCTAGCCTCTGTTTGAAAACCTCCAAAGGAGGAGAACCCACCACCTCCTGAGGAAGCCTGTTCCACTGAGGCACCGCTCTAACTCCCAGGACTGGCATTAGAACTGGTACTACTAAATGTGTCCATAAATGATCAGGACTCAGGGGTGAGCAGCGATGTGGCCAGGTTTGCAGATGACATTCACGTTTGCAGTGGCGAGCCGCTGAAATAAGAGCAGGTCAAAAGCTCCTGAAGGCAGAAAAGTCACACCACTTCGTAGACGAGCCTTAATTAATGGGTGGAAATTACAAGGGAGTCGATACTGGCTAAATATCAGGAGAAACTTCCTAACTGTAAGAGTGGTTGAGCAGTGGAACAGTCTGCCCCGGGAGGTGGTGGGTGCTCCTTCGCTGGACGTTTTCAAGCGGAGGCTGTATGACCATCTTTCGGATATGTTGTAGGTATGTAGGGCTATCTTTCAGCTATGCTCCTGCAGAGTTCAGGAGGTTGGACTAGATGACCTGCAAGGTCCCTTCCAACTCTAACATTCTATGAGTCTATCCCCAAGATGTCAGTGCCAGAGGCCCCAGCTGGCCCTGAACAAAAATTCCTAGGAAATGGATACGGAAGAACAACCAAGGCTAAAACAGCACTGAACTGAAATGGATGTTCCCTTCACAGCTATTTTATTGGACTGGACATCCGCTGTCGAGGAAACCCGTGTCATTCCACACTACCACAGGTAGGTCATAGATATGGGCAAACTAGTTAAAATAAAATGAAACAACGCAAACCAAGAACCTGACAACACAGAGGCTATAAAACTGCTATTAGTGCATGCAACAAAAACAAGGCCTAAAGAATTGTTGCACGGCTTCTAAAGGACTGTTGATATTTTTTGCGGGACTGGATGGGACAGCAAGTTAAAGTGGCAGAGGGTTTCTCACTCCCTAGCCCTGGAGAAATTTCATCAGTGGAGCTGCATAGTCTCCCAAGGCAGACAGAAACAGGCGAGTAAAAAAGGTTTTAGCTAACAGTGCCTGAAACAAAAAGAAGGAAGGGGGGGGGGATTAACAAAACACACCCGGCAGTGCCCAATGTGTTTTGCAAGCACGTAGCAGATTTGGTTAAGAAACTTGCCTGTTTCACAAAAGCGAGAAATGATTTAGTACAGATTAAAAGTACCATTGCAACCTGCAGGGATCCCGATTAAGCAACAACGCAAAAAGTTTATGTTGATGCCCCCAAGTGTGGGTTGTACTACAGACAACACACAACAACAGACAGCTTTAAACATATGATGTTTTCTCTGCATAGACATAAAATAAAAAATGGGGGTTGGGGATGGGGGAACCTACGTGCACAAAGACTGAATCTGGAAGGTGGCAACAACAGCGGTGCACACGAATCCTAACGGAGCCTTTCCCTTCTCTCATGTGGGGAAGACCTTCTCAGCAACAAAGCCATAAGCAAGACCATCTCTAAGCCTCAGTTCCTCATCCGAGAAAAATGAGACTGAAAAGCTACACTGGGGAACCAACGTGGCACAGTGGTTAGAGCTAGAGATGTAAAATTTCTGGAAATTTTGAAGCTCGGAAAAAAACCCAGGTTTTTTCCGTTTTTTTCGGGGAAAAACGGAAATTTTCGGAAAAATTGAAAAAATGCTACATTAGCATTTCTTTTGTCTTTTCTAGATTGAAAGTCATTCTATTACTTTAGGAACATAAAATATGACTATGGACATTTTTACTTGGCATGAAATTATCACAACTAGCATATTAAAAATATAGTGTACCCAAACAATTATTACAAACAGAATACCCACCCACATGCAAAAACAAAACTGAAACCTTTTTATTTTCTTCTGACAATCGCACCTCCTAAAGGAAGAAATGCATTTTGTTCTTGCATTGGAGAGTTCAGTTTGTAACCTAGGACTTGCTTGTCATCAGTGCACAGAAATTAGATCAATCTGATACCATATATATATATTTTAGAAATGATTTGGAAAATATTTGAACACCTTGTCTTAAAATATTTTATTCATCATGTTAAAATAAAATGTTCCATAATCAATTTTTTTTCTTTTCTTTTTTCAATTTTTCCAATTTTTTGGAAAAAAACAAAAAGGCTTCAGGGGAAAAAACGGGGGAAAAATGGGTTTTTTCCAAATTTTTCCGGGTTTTTTCCGGGCCTTCACATCTCTAGTTAGAGCCTTGGTCTACATCCTGGGAGAACCAGGTTCAGATCCCAGCTCTGCCATGGGCATTTGCTGGGTGGCCTTGGGCCAGTCACACACTTCCAGCCTAACCTACCTCACAGGGCTGTTTGCAAGGCAAAAAAATGGGGGTGACGCAAGCCACTTTGGGTGCTACTGGGAAGAAAGGTGGGGTAAAATGAAGGAAATACCAACAAATAAGTATTTCTCAGACTATAAAGCACATCGGGCGTTACAACCTCTGTACGACTACAATTGCACTGTGGAAAACCCCAACCTTGTTTTTACACATGAGGAAAGCACTCAAGCTTTCCTGCTCTGTGTGGGGAAGGGAGATGGGGGAAGTATTTAACTAGGGATTGGAGAGCCCTGTGGCTGGGGGGAGGCCCAAAGAGCCACGCAGCTGGGTCCCCTGGGCCCGCGCTGTCACGATGCGGGGCCAGGCAGGGGCGAGGCAGTCAGGATACAGTCCGAGGTCAGGAGCCAGTCATGCAAGGTAGCCAGAAACCAAGTCCAATACACAAAGCATGAATGGGGTGGTCAAGATACAGTCCAAAGTCAAGAGCCGGGCCTGACATGGTCTATTTTTGTATTCCCAAGAGCCAGTTTGGTGTAGTAGTTAAGTGCGCGGACTCTAATCTGGGAGAACCAGGTTTGATTCCCCACTCCTTCACTTGCACCTGGCTGGATGACCTTGGGCAAGCCGTGGTTCTGATAAGAGCTGTTCTTGAAAAAAAGAGCAGTTTCTGTCAAGAGCTCTCTCAGCGCCACCTCCCTCTGTTGTGGGGAGGGGAAGGGAAAGGAGTTTGTAAGCCGCTCTGAGACACCTTTGGGTAGTGAAGGGCGGGGTATAAATCCAATCTCTTCTTCTTTTTCTTCTTGTATTTCAAAACTAATTGGGGGGGGGTTCTCTTTCTTTTGTGGGCTGTTGGGACATATTACAAGCTTGGACTGGGCCCCAAGGGATACATCTTGAGTCTTGCATGCCCTCAGATGTATTTGACTTGAAAGAGACTTGCAGAAAACTGCATTAGCAAGCACGTCTTAACCTAGCCGAGAAAACCAAACACATCTAACCGAAAACTATGAGATGCCCCTCAGAGGGCTTCTGGCTCGGTGACTTTTGCAAATAATGATACATCCAAGGTGTGTGATGCACAATAATGTTTCACTGTGTGAACAACATGCGTTGGAAAGCTGGATTCACTCACACAAAAAAAGCAGCAAACTGACTGGGAGGTTACATGATAAGAGGTTTACAGAATTACGCATGGGACAGAGAAGGTACAGAAAGTAGTACTTTTCTCCCTTTCTCGCAAGACAAGGACTCGTGGGCACTCAAGGAAATTAATGAGCAGCAGACTGAGATCAGATAAAAGGAAGTACTTCTTCAACGAAAGAGTAATTAATACGTGGAATTCACTGCCACAGGACGTGGTGGCAGCTACAAGCACAGACAGCTTCGAGAGGGTTTGGATCAACATACGAAGCAGAGGTCCCTAAGCGGGCATTAGCCGCAAGGTATAGCTAGAACACTATGTCTGGGGCAGAGAGGCTCTGTATTCTTGGTGATTGGAGGGCAACAGTGGGAGGGCTTCTGGAGTTCTGGCCCCACTGGTGGACCTCCTGATGGCACCTAGGTTTTGGCCACTGTGAGACACAGAGTGTTGGACTGGATGGGCCTTTGGCCTGATCCAACATGGCTTTTATTATGCCCTTAAGGGAGAGGTCCATGAGTGGCTATTAGCCACAGGGTATAGATGGCACACACTGATGCTCTGGATTCTTGGTGCTTGGGGGGCCACAGTGGGAGGGATTCTTGGAGTTCTGGCCCCACTGGTGGACCTCCTGATGGCACCTTGGTTGCCACTGTGTAGCACAGTCTTGGACTGGATGGACCACTAGCCTGATCTGACATGGCTTCTGTTATGTTCTTAAAACAGACAGGTATGTGATTGTCACACATGTGGTTTGTGTGCTATTTCTTTGTGGGAAGTGCTGTCTATACAGGAAATCCATTACATTTGAAGATGGTATAATTGTTAAGACACAATATACAGGGATTCTCAATAGCTCAGCAGTCATACAACAGCACCCTCTAGTGTTCAAAATAATGTATTATGCTTTCTAATAGGTTTTCATTCTCAAATAATTCATTCTGACAAAAACTTGCTCAAGAACTTGATACTGCCGGTTACAACAGTACGTACCAAATAATTATAATGCCGTTAAAGTACATATCCAGAAATGCTACATACAAGACTGACTGTATATCAATCGACTATAAGGAATGTGTTCTTTTAATTCTGCTTCGTCTCATTCTGTACCCCTCCAAATCCATAGTCAAACATCACAAAAATGAATTCAGCTGCATTTCCATGAAGAGTTACTTCAGTTTAACACACACACTTCAAATCCTTAACCTTCTTTAGACAGAAAGACAGGAATTAAAGTGAAAAAGGGAAGGAAATATACAGACACCAGTTCAAGGAAGCGCAATAACCTAAGTTGCCTGCCTGTTCACTGCTTGCTTCATTAAAAAAAAAACAGAATTCAGGCTCTGCTGGGTATCATCTTCCAAGAGGAGAGAGAGGCACAATGGCGTGCCATAATCTGAGTGTCAGACTAGGATCTGAGAGACCCGGGTGCGAATCCCTGCTCCGCCATGGAAGCTCGCTGGGTTACTATGGCCCAGTCACACTGTCTCAGCTTAACTTCCCTCACAGGGATATTGTGAAGAGAAAATGGAGAATAGGAGGATAATGTTAAGCCACTTTGGTTCTCATTGGGGAGAGAGGCGGAGTATAAATAGTTAATGTAACTGATTAATTAATGGACTTTTGTTCTTAACAAATATGCAACATCATTTCAAGCAGTTCAAAAGGTACCATCTCCTGAACCACCTATTGAAATAAAAACTACTTGCTTCTCTCCATACAAATGTGACCTTGTGATACTGTGTTTCCCCGAAAATAAGACACTGTCTTATATTTATTTTTTCTCAAGAAGACACACTAGGGCTTATACCACAAATGCATAGAAATCCTGCTAGGGCTTATTTTGGGGGTAGGTCTTATTTTCGGGAAAACAGGGTAGTTAACTTCAAAAGGTACCATCTCCTGAACCACCTATTGAAATAAAAACTACTTGCTTCTCTCCGTACAAATGTGACCCTGTGATAGTTAACTTCTTCACTGAGCACAATCTACACAACTAACGTGACTTGCAGAGCCTTAAAGAGGTTGTTCCTTAGTAATATCGAGCAATTAGATGACAACTGGAAACTCCAGGTTTTTCTGCTAGGATGCCTTTGTCAACCAAGCCTAGGGTACAAGTGCTCAGCAAGCAGAAATTCTTTATGCAGCACCTAAAAACATCTTCTTTTTTTTCTTATTTATTACTACAGACACTACAAAAGGGAAGGGTAGTGCAGGGGAAACACTAAGACTAAAGAAAAAAATGAAGTACAGAAAGTAAGGCAAGGATCAAATTACCTTATTAGGGTCCCGTTCACACGCGGCGATTTGGGCCAGTTGTAGCGCCTTTTCCCCTGCATGTGGCAGGGGCCTTGGTAACCTTATTTGTCATACCTATCATCTTACAATTAAAAAGTCAAGAGAAAGGTACTGTGTGCCTTATTTCAAATAACATTTAAGCTAACTTGAGCCCATTTTACTAAATTTGGGTACATTACAGTCAGCTATTATAAAAAGATAACACTGTCTAACCATCTCATCCTTTCCCATCCTGTTCTTCTTTTACCTTCAATCATTCCCAGGATCAAGGTATTCTCCAGTGAGTGCTCCCTTCTCATTTGGTGGCCAAAGTATTTGAGCTTCAGCTTCAGTATCTGGCCTTCCAGGGAACAGTCAGGGCTGATTTCCTTTTGGATTGAATGATTCGATCTCCTTGCGGTCAAAGGGACTCTCAAGAGTCTTCTCCAGCACCATAATTCGAAAGAATCTATTCTTCTTCCTTACAGTCCAACTCTCGTAGCCATACATTACTACTGGGAATACCATTGCTTTGCCCATACGGACTTTTGTTGGCAGGGTGATGTGTCTACTGTTTATTATGCTGTCTAGGTCTGCCATCGCTTTCCAGTTTGGTGTAGTGGTTAAGTGCGTGGACTCTAATCTGGGAGAAGCGGGTTTGATTCCCCCACTCTTCCACTTGCACCTGGCTGGATGACCTTGGGCAAGCCGTAGTTCCGATAAGAGCTGTTCTTGAAAAAGAGCAGTTTCTGTCAGAGCTCTCTCAACCCCACCTACCTTATAGGGTGTCTGTTGTGGGGAGGGGAAGGGAAAGGAGTTTGTAAGCCGTTCTGAGACACCTTTGGGTAGTGAAGGGCGGGGTATAAATCCAATCTCTTCTTCTTCTTCTTCTCTCAAGGAGCAGGCAGTCACCGTCTGCAGTGATCTTGGATCCCAGGAATGTGAAGTCTGTAACTGCTTCCAAAACTTCCCCTTCTATATGCCAAGGAGTGATGGGGCCGGATGCCATGATCTTAGTTTTTTTGACGTTGAGTTTCAAGCCAACTTTTGCACTCTCCTCTTTCACACCCTCACTATGCCACAATAACTCAGAACAATGAACTCATATGGAGTCAGACCTTATACTGAATCAGACCGTGGGTCAGTCAAGGTCTATATTGTCTACTCTGTCTGGCAGCGGCCCTGCAGGGTCTCAGGCAGAGGGGTCTTTCCCATCCCCTCCTGCCTGGTCCTTTTAAGTGGAGATGCCGGGGACTGAACTTGGGAGCCTCTGTATGCCAAGCAGAGGCTCTTCCGCTGGGCCACAGCCCCTCCCCCTAATGATCCCAGGCTGCCAACAAGACCTGGCAACGGAACTTCCCCCTTGAAAATTCCAGGGCACCAAGGAAGGATGTTAACCCCCTCCTCTCTCCCTCTCCTTTATCTGTGTCAGTAGAAAAGAGCAAGAGTCCAGCAGCACCTTAAAGACTAACAAAATATGTGGCAGAGGATAAGCTTTTGTGAGTCACTGGTCACTTCTACAGATACATCTAGAATGGGAGTCTGTGTATTTACCCATTCTCTTGTTAGAGAGCAAGGCGATCCTTTATCTGTGTATTTACCCAGCCTCCTCTTCCCTCCTGTGAAGGGAACAACCAGAGCCCTGTACAGCAGGTGAGGAACGAAAGCAAGTGAAAAGACTGGAACAACAGGGAAAGCGCCACAGTGGCTATACGAAGATAACTCCAGAGGTTAGCTGAGTTGGTGTGCCGTAGAACGGTTACATTAGAGCTCAGTGGGTCCTTAGAGACTAAAAAGATTTTCAGGGTATAAGTTTCTGGGAGTCAAAGCTCCCTTTCTCGGACACAAATGGGAAACCCGCGGCTACGTGCCCTCTCTAGGCTGCAGAACTTTCGGAACAAGAGTCACCTCCAAAGATTCAGAACACTGACGAGAAAACACAAACAACTGCCAGCCAAAGCCAGCCAAAGCCAGCTGGCTGTTAAAAATCCCTGGACATTTAACTAGACTGGTAGCAATATTTAGTCAACATGTAAGCGCCTTACCTGTTTGTTGGGGTGTTAAAGCTAAAAGAAAGCAGCTGATTCCAGAACGGGTCGTTCTCCGAGATTGCCTCCGGGCCCGACAATTTTTTTAAGTATTCGTTGTCCGGGAGTTCACTGATGCTGCTTCCGTTTGCACCCATCTTCTTATTGTTTGGTACGCTCTCTTTAAAGTTTCATGAAATGGAAGGAAAGCCTACAAAAGACACAGGAAATTTAAAATCTTCTATGAGCCCCACATATGTATTAACAAGAAGCAAACTATACTTCCATGACAAATGCTGTGCGCCAAAGTAAATCCGGAGTACAAACGGGGGGGGGGGGTGTCCAAAGAGCGTATTTTAAAATGGGAAAGTGAAACTGCCATACAATTAAGGAATTTACAGGGAACAGAAGATGCAGTGCATACCACAGCGTTACACGAACAGCCCTGTCCTAAACACAGTTACACCCTTCTAAGCCCATTGACTTCAGTCAGCCCAACCTGAAAGATCAGCAGTGGCTGAACATAGCCTAACTCAAACAGGACACAGTATCTTATTCCAAGACACTGAAAGGCTGGAATACACATCCAATTACCATGTCAGATTACACAGGGAAGCCACTAAAATTCATAAACATAAACACAATTTCAACAGGAAAGAAGAGACTTTAAAAAAATAAATCCTCTCCTGAAAAACACAAAAGGCTCTACATCCTACAACAGCACTACAGATAAGATTAGAGTTTCAACAGCCAATCCATATGCAAAAGAACCTCCTCAGGAAAGCTCCTCCATTAGCATGTCACAGCCTGGGGAACTCCTACAAGATAATGACTCAGCCCTACCCCACCTTCCTGAGTAGATATAAATTACCTGCCTACCATTTTTTTCTTCTCACCTTGACACAGAGAGTACTTCATCTTTATGTGTTATACCTCTGAGGATGCCAGTCACAGCTGCTGGCGAAACATCAGGTCCTACAATGCCAGGACCACAGCCATACAGCCTGGAAAATCTACTACAACTAATGACTTCGGTAGACTTAGAAAGCTGTAACTCTGTTTAGGACTGTACTGTAAAAAAAAAAAGCCAAAATCCTATATACCTGGAGGAGGACATTGGATTTATACCCCACCCTTCACTTGGAGTCTCAGAGCAGTTTAAAACTCCTTTCCCTTCCCCTCCCCACAACAGACACCCTGTGAGGTAGGCAGGGCTGAGAGAGCACTTCCGGAACTGCCCTTGAGAGAACAGCTTTGCGAGAACTTATGATTGACCCAAGGTCACCCAGCTGGTTTCATGTGGAGGAGTGTGGAATCAAACCTGGTTCTCTCAGTTTAGAGTCCGCACACTTAACAACTATACCAAACTGGGAAAGCGAGGTATAAACAAAACGTGAATAAGCAACGAGAAAAACTGAATTACTTATTTACTTCATTTATACCCCACCTTTCTCCCCAGTGGGGACCCACGGCTAGCTTACATTATTCTCCTCTCCTCCCTTTTATCCTCACCACAACCCTGCAAGGGAGGTCAGGCTGAGAGTGTGGCTGGCCCAAGGTCGCCCAGCAAGTGGGGATTTGAACCTGGAGCGCCCAAAGAGGCATCTTGGGGTTTGCACAGATCTAGTGAGAGATTTTATTTTTCTCCTTTGGACATGAGACACCCACATATACATGCCAGGTCACAAGCCACTAATGAAGGATGCACTTCCTTCAACCACAGTTGTCGCGATGGCACAGCCAGAGGCTGCCCTGCAAGAAACTTAGGCCCCAAGTCTGCTTGGCAGGGAGAACTAATGACATGCTTCTTTGGGTCCCGGCTTCTGACTTAATGCGCAAAAAGTAGAGAGGAAGACTGCCGTCTTGTTTAGAGACGGCGTGCAACCCTCTGAAATTGCCGGCTGTTGAGACCTCTATAAACTGATGGCATTCCCTTCCTACCTTTCATTTCAATCTTTACTTTTTGTTTTCATTGTGCAGGCCCTATCTTGAGGGCTGTTATTAGTCTGATTTACCTTTAAGATACTACAATGCACAGTATGATTCTTCTTACAGATGTTGTAGCTCCATGTCCCTTATGTTTATCTGTGTCACGGTCCCACAGCAATCAGTTCTCAACAACACTCCTTCAACAGGGATCAGTTTATTGAGTACAGTAAAGGCAGGTCTTCTGAGCATACACTCATTGGCAAGTGCGCGTAGGCTAGTGATATACGGAAATCAAAAAGGGTCACTGGGTGGTTCAAGGCCAATTAGGAGTCACGCAAAAGCCCGCCTAACCTAATGGGTATGCATTCCCGGGGAAAAGGAATAACAAGGTGCTAAGGTCACCAGCTCAGACTAGAAGGCGGTAAGGATGCAGGAGGGGGAAGTGAAACTAAGCATTCCAGAGACAGAGATGGCTTTATCCAGTGTACAGCTTCCCCCCCCCCCAGTCCATGGCAGCTGCATAGCGGACAATCTGTTGATGGTTAACTTACTGTAATAGGCATTACATTGTAACCTAATGCCTTTATGTTATCATTTAGTTATGCCACTGTCATTTAGACATGTACTTTAATAATATTATAATAAAACTCTGAAAATTAAAAAAAAGAGATGGCATGCAACAATTCGGGTTAATGTTTTGGCAGATCCAAATGCGCTGCCTGGTCACCCTCAGAGCAGTTCTTGGTTCTCTAAAGAGAAGCAAGCAGCTCATATTCCTGGCTGTCAGTTTTATAACTACTTTAATCTACAGGAAGAGAGCACAAGCTTATCAGATTTAATTGGGACTGAAGGAAATGTGTGGACTGAAAAAGGAAACAGATGGAGATCGTGCAATTAACCTTGCCCATCAATCAAAATTCCACTCCTAGGAGACAGACTAACTTTTGGCAAGATGAGCCTGCATCCTACGCATGCACACTTAGGAGTCAGCCCTGGTGAACAGAGACAAATTTACTTCCAAGGAAACATGTACAGGATTGCAAGGCTAGGGGTTATTCTTGCACCAAACGAAACTTGGACAGGGGAGGTCAGCACACCCAAATTATATAGATGTGTATTATTACTCTTTCCACAAAACTGTTACAGAACCTCCCCCCCCCAAAAAAAAACAGGCATGTGTATTATAATTCCACACCACTATGCATTTCACCTGAGACCAAACTGAATCTTCTAAAAAGCAGAAGAGAGGAGGAGGAGGAGGAGGAGGAGGAGGAGGAGGAGGAGGAGATTGGATTTATACCCCACCCTTCACTCAGAATCTCAGAGTGGCTTACAATCGCCTTTCCCCTCCCCTCCCCACAACAGATACCCTGTGAGGTAGGTGGGGCTGACAGAGCTCTTCTGAGGACTGCTCCTGAGAGAACAGCTCTGAGAAAACTGACCCAAGGTCACACCAGTGGCTGCACATGGAGAAGTGGGTAATCAAACCCAGTTCTCCCAGAGTCCACACTCCTAACCACTACACCAAATTGGCTCACGACAGATCTCAGGCACCAGGTCACCCCCAGCACCTGACACTGCATTGTATTTTCAGAAATGATTTTATTGTCGCATCACTCTGCAGTTCTCAGTGGAGGTACAAAGGGTTAAGAACATAAGAAGAGCCCGGCTGGGTCAGACCTGTGGTCCACCTAGTCCAGCATCCTGTCTCACACAGCGACCAACCAGTTCCAGTTTGGTGTAGTGGTTAAGTGCGCGGACTCTAATCTGGTAGAACCGGGTTTGATTTCCCACTCCTCCACTTGCACCTGCTGATGTGACCTTGGGTCAGTCACAAGCTCTGGCACAGCTGTCCTTGAAAAAGAGCAGTTTGTGTCAGAGTTCTCTCAGCCCCCACCCACCTCACAGGCTGTCTGTTGTGGGGAGGGGAAGGGGAAGGAGTTTGTAAGCCGCTCTGAGACTCCAAGTGAAGGGCGGGATATAAATCCAATCTCTTCTCTTCTTCTTCTTCCTCTGGAGGGCCAACAACAGGGCACGGAGGCCGAGGCCCTTCCATGATGTTGCCTCCTGGCACTGGGATTTAGAGGCTGACTGCCTCTGAATGCAGAGGTTCTCCTCTGTCATCATGGCTAGTAGCCACTGACAGACCTATCCTCCATGAATCTCTCTACTCCCCTTTTAAAGCTGTCAATAAGAATAAGGGTTGGATGGATCCCATTGTTTTTCCACTGGCAAAAAAGAGATAAAGGCTATGTCTAGGTTCACGGGACCTCTGGCCACCAAGAAGACTACGTTTAGGTTCATGGGACTTTCATGGGCAAAAGCCAAGTGGAACAGGACTGTAATAAGGAGAGGAGTTGGCTGAGATGGAGCAAAAATGGGTGGGTGGGTCCAACCCAAAGTTCATTTATTGTCTGGTATCACAATGTTTTATTGTACCCCATAAATATAAATACAAAACAAGTTCTTCTCATTGGCTGTTTATATGTATACTTAACTTTACCCCATTCAGTGGCAGCAGATGAATTCATTTCATAACCAGTTGCTCTCTACCAATTCTATATTCAACTACACAGAGCTTTTAAGAACAATAACAAAATGAGAAACTAAGGATACCGTAGGCTGAGAGGTCAGCTTTTTGTTGTACCAGCAACAAACTACGGTTGCCCCTAGAATACGTTTCTATAACACCTTTGTCGTAACTTCAACAAAACCCCAACAAAACAGTGGTTAGGATTAGGGTTCTGTGGTTGCGATAATTAAGATAATTTGGTCAGTATAAAATATGAAGCACTGAATGCTGAAAAATGAGTCTGGCACCTTAATTTTGAAGGTGGTTCCAACAGCCAAAGAAAATGTATCGAGTCCTATTTTAGATATTCACACCCTAAAGATACACAAAGCTGAAAGGGTGCAGAGTATCTGAGGTTCACTAAGCTCCACTGTGAATAAGAGGCAGCAAGTCTGAGTTGCTATGCTGTGGGTATTGGGGGGGGGGGGACTATGTATACTGCCTTCATCGCCTCAAAAGGACAGGCAGGATAAAAATGTATAAATAGTATATTAATCATAATGTCATTGTAACACTTTGCTACAGGGGTCCCCAACGTAGTGCCTGTGGGCGCCACGGCACCCGCGGACAACTTTTCTGATGTCCACCAAATGTTTGGGGATAGCCAGTTCGGTGTAGCGGTTAAGTGCGCGGACTCTAATCTGGGAGAACCGGGTGGGTTCTCCTCAACATACAGCTGGTGGTGTGACCTTGGGTCAGTCATACATTTTCTCAGAGCTGTTCTCTCAAGGGCAGTTCTCTCAGAGCTCTCTCAGCCCCATCTACCTCACAGGGTGTCTGTTGTAGGGAGGGGAAGGGAAAGGAGAGGGAATTAGATAAGTATATGGAGCAGAGGTCCATCGGTGGCTATTAGTCACAAGGTCTAGATAGGGACTCCAGGGCAAGGGATGCTCTGTATTCTTGGGGCTTGGGGGGGTCAATAGTGGGAGGGCTCCTAGTGTCCTGGCCCCACTGGTGGACCTCCTGAGGGCACCTGCTATTTTTGGCCACTGTGTGACAGAGTGTTGGACTGGAAGGGCTACTGGCCTGATCCAACATTGGCTTCTCTTATGTTCTTATGTACCTCACAGGGTGTCTGTTGTAGGGAGGGGAAGGGAAAGGAGAGGGAATTAGATAAGTATTTGGAGCAAGAGGTCCATCAGTGGCTATTATTCACAAGGTATAGATAGGGACTCCAGGGCAAGTGATGCTCTGTAATTTCTTGGTGCTTGGGGGGGGGGGTCAATAGTGAGAGGGCTCCTAGTGTCCTGGCCCCACTGCTGGACCTCCTGATGGCACCTGGTATTTTTGGCCTCTGTGTGACAGAGTGTTGGACTGGATGGGCCACTGGCCTGATCCAACATTGGCTTCTCTTATGTTCTTACGTACCTCACAGGGTGTCTGTTGAGGGGAGGGGAAGGGAAAGGAGTCATATTTACGTCTATTTATTCCTTCTCCACTGCTCTGATCAAGCTGATCACACCCCTCCCACCTTCTGACTGGGATATAAGGACTCACAGGTCTCCGTTCCGACTCATATTAGATGAAGGGAGCTTTGACTCTCGAAAGCTTATACCCCAAAAAATCTTGTTGGTGTCTAAATTGCTACTGGGTTCTAACCTAGCTGTCCTACTGCAGACCAACACGGCCACCCTCTGACCTGACAGAGTCACTGTGAGGGCAAGAGTTTTTACAACTGTAAAATACTTAGCATTTTAATAAGCAAGATAATATATTAGTAGTAGACAGAGACACATTTTTGGTTTGAAATCTTAGTATGTTCTTTGTGATAGCGATAAACATATTCCATCCACATTTTATTGCAGGTCAAAGCTGCAGAAAGTTCAGCAGCAAATAGTAACCAAAATCACAAGACTCTAATAAAATATTAAGCAAGCATTTAAGAGGTATAGACTACCAGTTCAAACCTACCCGAGCAACATCCAAAGAGAGAACACCAATTCTTTTTCTATGTAGGAGAAAGAGCAAGCTTGGGTTTTTTTTTTCCATTTTGAGCCGATGCACCCAAAATCGGAAGCTAGTCGGACTGTATTTGCTTAACACAGATTCAACACAACTGCATCTCTAATTACACTTTTTAAAAACTATATAAATAACATTGTTTTAATTTTATTTTTCCATTTATCCCCAGAAAATAGATTGGCCCAAAACCAGTATTTCCTGTCAAATCGTAATCCTGACGAAAGTATCCGTTCTTCACCACCACCACCCCAGTGCCAGCTACTTGTTCCCATTACTGTCTAGGGAACAACATCCTTGTAATAAGATATAAAACACAAGTGGGGACCTGCAATACTCGCAAGGGATCATAGAATCATAGAATACCTTGCAGGTCATCTAGTCCAACCCCCTGCACTCTGCAGGAGCATAGCTGAAAGATAGCCCTACATACCTACAACATACCCAAAAGATGGTCGTCCAGCCTCCACTTGTAAACGTCCAGCGAAGGAGCATCCGCCCCCTCCAGAGGCAGACTGTTCCACTGCTTCACCACTCTTACAATCAGGAGGTCTCTCCTGATATTTAGCCGGTATCGACTCCCTTGTAATTTCCTTGTCTTGCAATCCGGAGCAAGAGAGAATAGATCTGCTCCATCTTCTACATGACAGCCCTTCAAGTACTTGAAGACTGCAATCATGTCCCCTCTAAGCCTCCTCTTTCCCAGGCTATACATACCCAACTCTTTCAGCCTTTCCTCATAAGACTCAGATTCCAACCCTCTCACCATCCTGGTTGCCCTCTCCTGGACACGCTCGAGCTTCCCCCTCATATCATTCTCCCTTATCTCATCATTACCCACTGCAGTTCCTACAGCTTTCTAACCTCCTCTCCCCATTGCTGCTGCTGCTGCTGGGCCTGCTGCAGCTTCCCCGCATTGCCACCACTGCTGATCTCAGGGCCTGCTGAGGCTACAAACCTTTGTTGCCAGACCCACTGCAGCTTCCTTCCCCCCAACACTGCCGCTGCTGACCCTGGACCCAGTGAGGCTCTGAGGCTCTGCTGCCAGGCCCACTGCAGCATCCCCCCCCCCACTGCTGACCCCGGGCCCAGTAAGGCACCCAGCCTCTGTGGCTGAACCACTGCAGCTTGCCACTGCCACTGCCTGTGGGCCTCCAGGCTCTCAGCTGCCACTGTTGAAGAGGTAGCAAGTTGTTATTTTTTTAATGGGGGGGGGTGATGTAATTCCTAAGTATTTCCAAGTTTTTTCAAACTTGGGTGGGTCCCCCAAGTTTACAGAAGTATCTGCTCTTTCTGCGTGGGCCTGATCCATGGATTTCAACCTCCACAGAGGGGGGCCACACATGTTACGTAGGTAGGTACGTAGGTAGGTCAATAGATAGATGATATATAGCAGTCTGAATTAGCTAAGCCCTTTACCTGTTTAATCTCTTTCAGCTCTTCACTTCCCTTAACTTCTGCTAGCTCTCTGGAGTAGACAGCTAGGAACCCTATGCTTTTCTTTTATAACGGTAAGCCACCACGAGATGCTGTATGATAAAATGTGTGAACGAGCCCTCTGCTTAGAAGGTAGCATTTATCAGTTAACACTGCATTAGGAACCAGGGTACCTGAAAGACCACATCCCCCCCCCCAATATTGTTCAGCTTGCAAGTCAAGGTCCTGCTCAGAGCCCCCCACCCGCTCAGGCAAGAAGGACACTTACCAGATAACAGGGCTTTTTCAGTAACGGCACTTCTCTTTTGGTACACACTCGCCCCTTGAGTGTCACCTGGAACCTGCCTTCCTCTCTTTTAGGCACCCGTCACCTGGTTCACCCCTCCTTGATTTTCACATGCAGCAATATGGGTTCTAATCACTCCCACCATAATACACCAGACCAAAATATGCCTCTTTAGCTAAGCATCTTAAGAGGGTCTGTTTTCTTTAGTGGTCTTCTGTTTGGTACCTAGCAGACTGTTTTATCAGCATCACTACCTGGTTTTCAGCACTTTTACTGGCAATGTCTTCATTGACCGTGCTTTCAAAAAATTTGGTCTTATTGCTATGATTTGCTTTTATTGCTTTAGCCAAGAGCAACCTCAAGTCAGTCTGGAGAGGTGGCGTACAACCATTCTAAATGAATCAATGTTAGTCGCACTCCCCATCTGAAAGCAGTATTCCAGCAGCTGCGCTGGCTACCTGCTTGCTTCCAGATCCAATTCAACGTTCTGGTTCTGACCTTTAAAGGCCATGACAGTCTGGGTCCCTCGAATATGGAAGACTGCCTCTCCCCATATGAGGCTGGATGGACCTTAAGATCCTCACTACAAGGTTTGTTCTCTTTTCCCTCCTTAAAAGGACAGAACTGTGACTGCCAGGGTAAGGATGTTTACTATGGTGGCTCCATCCTTATGAAGAGAAGAGATTAGATTTATACCCTGCCCTTCACTACCCGAAGGAGTCTCAGAGCGGCTTACAATCCCTTTCCTTTCCTCTCCCCACAACAGACACTCTGTGAGATAGGTGGGGCTGAGAGAGCTCTCTTGAAAACTGCCCTTGAGAGAACAGCTCTGAGAAGAACTTACGAATGACCCAAGGTCAAACCAGCAGCTGCATGTGGAGGAGTGGGGAATCAAACCTGGTTCTCCCAGATTAGAATCCGCGTTCTTAACCCCTACAAAAACTGGAATGGGCTGCCAGTTGAAGGCAGGCCTGCCTCTTTTCTCATCCAGTTCAGGCAGCAGTGTAAGGCTGTATTTCTTAGACGGGTCTTTTCCTGCCTTAATTATTGTTTTTAATTGTTTTTTTTTTTTAATGTGTCAGGTTTCTGCCCAGCTTTAATTGACTTGCTTTATCATCAACTGTTTTGAGCAGGGAGGGAAAAACAGTGTAAAAACAAACAAACAAACATTAACACCACCAAAATAAGTTTCTTACCGGTAATTTTCAGTTTGTTTGGCTGAAAGAACTTAAGCACTCCTTCAGAGAAGGACACAAGAACGTCTGCAAAAAAAGCAAAAGAGAGAAATACTTTTATTTGTTTGTACCCCGTTTTTCAAACTGAAACAATCGAGCAGCAATACCAAAACTTTCACAGGACATTCTCAGACAGGATATTTATGCCTACAGAGGCAGTCTTCATGGAGCATGTAATATAGAAATACTAGAAAGTTAATGAGTAATCTGCTACATCCTGCTTCACGGCAACTTAATGCTAGTGCAAACACACCACCTCAAGTTGCTGATACGCGGTAGTCAAAGAACTTCCCCCAAAGTAGGAAGGAACCTAGGAAATGAATAAAAAGCCACATTCACTGGAGATACTGGATTTTCTTCTCATCCTATCTGATTTCCCCCCTCATCTAATACTATCCCATTCCTCCTACTGGCCCCCCTCCACCAGCTCCATTTCCCCCCAACCCTTCTTCTGCTCACTCAGGGATGCCAGCCACCAGGAGGGACCTGGGGATCCCCGGACTCAGGGCTCTTATTGTAGCAGGAACTCCTCTGCATATTAGGCCACACACCCCTAATGTAGCCAATCCTCCAAGAGCTTACAGAGCTCTTCTTACAGGAGCTACTGTAAGCTCTTGGAGGATTGGCTACATTAGGGGTGTGTCACTTAATATGCAAATGAGTACCTGCTACAAAAAGAGCCCTGCTGGCGGGAATTACAGCTCATCTCCAGACTATAGAGATCAGTTCCCCCTGGGGGGGGAAATGGATGCTTTGGAGGGTGGAATCTATGGGCACTGTACCTCACTGAGATCCCTGTCCTCCACAGGGTCCCTCCCCAAATCTCCAACAGTTTCCTAACCTGGTTCTGGCAACCTTAGCCCCCGTCCCACATCAATAGCTGGGGGGAGCTGGCAACCCACGCAGACGCCGTTCTCCTCCACCCCCACGGCGTCCAGCTCCATTCCTCACCTGATCCTCCTGCCAGTTCCAGCACTTCCACCTCATGAAGCTAGAGTCTGGCACCACTACCTGAATTGTCAAGTGTCAATTTGGATGGCTATAGCAACCCAAAATGCAGCCCTATTTTTTCCCCTGCGTGCACAGACTTCATTCCTAATTGGGAATGGCAATGTTACTTCAAAAGTATTTTTTTTAACAAATCAGATTTTTCTTTTGGCAAGTTGGTGGCGAGGGTGCTTTCCTAGCATTAGGTAAAAGGTAAAGGTTTCCCTTGCTCGAAAGCCAGTCGAATCCGACTCTAGGGGGCAGTGCTCATCTCCATTTCCAAGCTGAAGAGCTAGCGTTGTCCGTGGTCCATAGTCATGTGGCCGGCATGACTAAACGCCAAGGCGCACAGAACGCTGTTACCTTCCCACCAAAGCGGTATCTATTTATCTACTTGCAATTTCTTGCTTTCGAACTGCTAGGATGGCAGGAGCTGGGGCCAGAGACGGGAGCTCACTCCGTTATGCAGCACTAGGGTCTCAAACTGCCGAGCTGCCGACCTTCCAGTCTGCAGCTCAGCGTCTTAACCTCTGAGCCACCGCGGCCACTTTCCCCTAAAGTTACAGGACCCTAAACTGTAACCATGACACATCCTGTTGATCCACACAGTGCCTAGCCCTGGGAATGAATAGATAGACAGTCGGACAGATGATAGACGGATGATAGACAGATATAGACAGACAGAAATTTCACCACAATCTAAAAAAAACTTCAGATTGTTTACCTCATGCTCTGCCAATATGGTAATCTCAACCAGCAAACACACATTTAGCAATTCCCGTTGACCTGAATGTACTCAAGAATTCATGTTCATAGGTGTCAACAGGTATCAATGACATTGGAGTGATTTACAGTACAGGTGCCGCTGGAATGTTGCTTAGATAACCAGGACAATTACTCTTCTAAATACTGCTATCACTATCCATATAGTAGTAGGGGAGCGGTGGCACAGGGGATTTATCCTCTGGTTACAAGTAACATCTGAGCTGAACAGGACTGCTGTCAGTTCTAGCCCCGCGCTGGTGTGAGCTACCAGCCTTGTCCCCAGCTCGCCGTCCACCCAGCGGTTTGAAAGCTTCGGCGAGTAGATAAAATGGGTACCACTCCTTAGAGAGGGTGGGCACACCAAACCTCCCCCCGTGGCGAATGGAAGGTTTGGCTCGCAAGATCGAAAGCCTAGAAGATCTCTTCGGCATCAAGAAGCCTGTAATGGGCCGTTCTGGCCAGGCGGTGGCAGTATGGAGCTGCGACCCGAAGAGTCCTGGAGAGGAAGAGCTGACGTCATCCAGCCAAGCCAAGCCGAGTGAGAAAAATGCCATCCAGATCACGTCTGACTTGCAACTGAACAAATCCCCGTCGGCTGCAAAACGTGTGCTATGTAAAGATTATATGTGTTGTCCTCCCTTACCCCTATAAAGCATTGTTAGTCCCTTGTGAAATGAGTAACTGTAAATCACTCAGAGCCAGCAGCTCTGCAAGGATTGAGCAATCAATAAATTTATTATTATTATTATTATATTTATTATATTTATATCCTGAAAAATACCCATAGTTTCAGCATCAGAAAGCAAAATCTGGAAAATTTCAGCAGTGCCAGCTTCAGCACCCAAAATATAAAACCGCAGTGGAAGAAAGCAGCACGGGGCTCAGTGATAGTTAAGCAGATTTCTGGCATTTTTAATTAAGGAGAGCCACCTGTAAGTTAATTCTATAGGCAAACATCATGTCCCAGTCTCTAGAAACTGCCGTCGCAGCCAATGAACACTCAAGGCCAGGAGGGTCAACTGCAAAATCAGACTGATGACACACATCATGAACACTGCGCCAGCATCGCAGGGACACTGCACAAAAGTGTTGCATGCACAGAGATTGGAACACTGTTTCGGGCTTTGGCGTAACTCCCCTGGCAGGACCATAGTGACAGTTGTGACGTTTTACAATTCGTTGCTACACCACAAAGTACATATTTACAGCTCGTCATCTCACTTCACTATGTTCAGACTTCCAACTGCATCTCCAACTATTTTAGATACCTTGAACCAGCACTTAATTTCCACAGGATTGCAAACACACTAAAAAACCAGCAGCACATTAAAGACTAACAACGTTTGTGGCAGGGCATGAGCTTTTGTTGTTAGTCTTTAAGATGCTACTGGACTCTTGCTCTTTTCTACTGCTAGAGACAGACTAACAAGGCAATTCCCCAGATTGATTAAGACCCTTCCATAGGCAGGCCAAGTGACGGAACATCTGCAAGAATGCTCCATTAACTTTTAATGCAATTTCTCTAACCAACTTACAAGTAAGGTCTATTTTGTGGTCACAATTCTCTTCAGGCTGCCATTGGAACAGACCAAATACATAAGACAGAGCTTGCTTTTGTTTTATGTATTTCTGCCAGCTGAAGAAGCATCCTTTGCATCTTCGTATTCCTCACATTTCTGCTTCTCCAGAAGTTACCTAGATCTTTAGGCACGTTTACAAGCTACTTTATCTCAAGCTGCTACGATACTCAGCCTGCCGCAAGAAGGGATCTCAGCCCTAGCAAACATTAACGAGATCACTTTGACTTTCATCCATAAAACTGTGCAAGTTGGAAGAGAGGGGCTGTCTCCAAACTTTGTTCCTATCCGTGGTCCACTCACTGCCATCTGTTGCAAGTTGGGCAGAAAGGCTGCAACTGACTTCCCAACCAGAATCAGAAGTTATTTATTTGACACTTAAATCTCCCAGCAGGTGCCCTCTAGGACAAGTACATCTACTTTGCCAGCACACCTATGAAATATTTTGGGACGCACTCACGAAGGGGCTATAAAGAATATGGAGCAATTCTGAGTGCACACGGCCATTCTGGTTTCTCGCTCTGCAGGGAATCTCACTGGGGGACCTGGGGTCAGTCACACACAGCCTAATCTACCTCACAGGGTTGTTATGAGAATAAAATGGAGGAAGGGAGAACGATGTAAGCAGCTTTAGGTTCCCAGTGGGGAGAATGGGGTATAAATGAAGTCATAAGAACGTAAGAGAAGCCAATGTTGGATCAGGCCAATGGCCCATCCGGTCCAACACTCTTGTCACACAGTGGCCAAAAATACCAGGTGCCACCAAGAGGTCCATCAGTGGGGCCAGGACACTAGAAGCCCTCCCACTGTTGCCCCCCCTCAAGCACCAAGAACACAGAGCATCACTTGCCCCAGACTGAGAGTTCCTATCTATACCTTGTAGCTAATAGTTACTGAGGGACCTCTGCTCCATATGCTTATCTACGTTAATTCCCTCTTGAAGCTGTCCATGCTTGTAGCCGCTGCCACCTCCTGTGGCAGTGAATTCCATGTGTTAATCACTCTTTGGGTGAAGAAGTCAATAAATCCCAAATCATCTCTCCTCTTCACCATTTAGGTGGGTAATCATGTTGATCTGAAGCAATAGAACAAAGTTTGAGTCCAGTGGAACCTTTAAGACCAACAAAGTTTAATTATGGGTATAAACATTCGTGTGCAAGCACAGTTCTTCAGATTGTTGGTCTCAAAGGTGCCACTGGACTCAAACTTTGTTCTATTGCTTGAGGATATCTGATGAAGTGTGCATGCACACAAAAGTGTATACCTACCCAGAATTAAACTTTGTTGGTCTTAAAGGCGTCACTGGACTCAAACTTTGTTCTATTTCAGCCGTTATTCTCAGTGTATCAATTCAAGGAATGTGCCACAACGGAAATAACTCAGGCACATACTGTGGAAGCGTTGCTGATTCTACCTTTTTGCTCACTGGTCATTCCCACCCTCGTTACTGCAAACCCTGCCAGAAAGGCAAGCCCCGAGTTTCTGGGCTGAAGATGTTAAAGAATAATCAGAAATGCAAGCTCTTCCCTCCATTATGAAAACTCCACTGAACCTCACTAAAAGTCTCTCTGCACAATCCAAAAAAAGTCTACCCCAGCTCCATTTTATACCTAGCACAATCGCTGTTAAGCACCCATCTGGCTGCAGCAGCACAGTACACTGCCTCTGTGTAAGGAAAGGACACAGACTAGCCCAGACACCATGATAATGGAAATGATGAAGTCCCAACTGACACAGAAACCCCCTATGGGATTTTCAAGGCAAAAGGCACACAGAGGTGGTTTGCCCTTGCCTGCCTCTGCGTAGGCAGCCCGGACTTCGTTGGTTGTCTCCCACCCAAGCACTAACCAGGGCCGACCCGGCTCATCTTCTGAGATCTGATGAGAATGAGCTAAACTCGGCCATCCAGGCTGGGGTGGATACGTATTGGTGGAAGGTGCAGTCAAGTTTCAGCCAACTTATGGCCACTCTATAGGGTTTTCAAGGCAAGAGACGGACCGAGGTGGTTTGCCATTGGCTGCCTCCACACAGGGACCCTGGAATTCCTTGGTGGCCTCCCATCTAAGTGCAAACGGAGGCCAACTCTGTGTAGCTTCTGAGACTGGGCGAGCCTGAACCACCATTCCGATTTAAAAGACACATCCTGGGAAGCATTCTAACTGTGCTTTTATATTGAGGAGTGGGGGAGAGATGCACAGGCAGAAAGGAAATCAATTTTTTAAAGTTCCTGAAATGGCAGCACAGTGCAGATGAAAAGGGTCGGCTTTTGCTGTGTTTCCAAGTTTCCAAAAAAAATACCGTAGATAAGCATTCCGGTGCCAAGGTTACGTAACAGGAGAGGGTACCGCCACTAAGGACATAAGTTTTTTAAAAGTAAAGAGTAGAGACAGCAAATTTTAAAAGAAAGATCTGATCTGATCTACTTCCATGGTTTGATCTCAGGAATACCCTGACACATTTTTCACCGTTCTTCACAGAGGGATATATCTAAGACAAGGAGATTCAATGTCCTCAGAGGAGGAGGGGGAGATTGGATTTATACCCCGCTCTTTACTACCCAAAGGAGTCTCAGAGCGGCTTACAATCTCCTTTCCCTTCCCCCTCCCCACAACAGACACCCTGTGAGGGAGGTGGGGCTGAGAGAGCTCTGACAGAAACTGCTCTTTTTCAAGAACAGCTGTGCCAGAACTATGGCTTGCCCAAGGTCATCCAGCAGGTGCAAGTGGAGTAGTGGGGAATCAAACCCGGTTCTCCCAGATTAGAGTCCGTGCACTTAACCACTAAAGTGGTGATGTACCAAAACAGGTTGAAAGACTACTAAGAGTGTGTTTCCTTGATAAAATAGTCTGAGCAACAAGGGTTCTGGCAATATAAAGGGTCACAAATACAATGAAATCTGTCATGCTTAAAAAAAAAGCATGGGGGGAACAACCTGGTGACAAATGGCCATAGTAGTACATTCACCCCCAAAATATTTTTCTCCTTTCTTCCATCCACTGTAGCTTCGTAAGGAATTTCTACCTGTCCATCGCATTTTACCCTGCTCTTTCTCCAAATAACTTCACAAAGATCCCGAGAGGAAAGGTTGGGATAAACGGAGGGTAAAATTCTTCCACTGAGTTTCATAGCAGAACAGGACTTGAACTCATTTCACCCTGGTCCATGTCCAACACTCTGTCTTCTACAACAGGCGTGGACAGATTTCAAGCTTACATTAACATTTTTTTTAAAAAATCAGAGGCTGCCATAAAAATCACAGCTCCAAGGCTGGTGCTAGTAACAGAATGGTAGCTTGGAAGTGGAACCCACTGAAAACACACTGTTCATTAGATGAACAGATGCCTCGGGTGATTATAAATCCCCTGCCACCAAACTATACTACCCACTGGTGCTATTAGGACAGCCCAGATCAGTCTAACACAAGCCAGACTACAAATGTGTCACACAAAGCAAAGACTGAAAGTAAACACAAAGGAGGTAACTCAAGCAAGTGAGCCCAGCCAAACCTATCAGGCACAGAATTTAGGCATTAAGCGTTGAGACTGCCTTCAGAGTTCAGACTATTTACAGATGGCAAAAAATAAAGCTGAGACTAGTTCTAAGGAAATCAGTGAACCCCACAGCTGAGTCTCCAAAACAATGAGTGTGGATTACTTAAGAAAATGAACCAGACCCCAGAATACAGGCTGCAAGCCACTGGCTCTCCAAGTGTTTCACATTTTATTGCGAGGCTGTGCTTAATACTGATTGGCTGGCAGCTGCAATCCCTCATCCTCAGAGGGATTTATAATATTGGGGTGGTACGCCTGGTTTTTCAACAGATGTCACAACTCCCGATGTTTGGAATAATGAAACTAAATGTACACTATGCTTTTTTTAAAAAAGCGTGAAACAATTAAACAGGGTTCCCCCCTCCTCAGTACTGAGAACCACTGTGGTATATTGGTTAAGAGTGTCGGACTAGGATCTGGGAGACCCAGAATCGAACCCCGTGTTGTGCCACAGAAGCTAACTGGGTGGCCTTGGGCCAGTCACACACTCTCAGCCTCACCTACCTTAGTTGGCTGCTGTGATGATAAAATAGAGGAGGAGAGAAGAATGCAAGCCGCTTGGGGTCCCCAGTAGGTAGAAAGGCGGGGTAATAAATAAATATTCACCGTCACTCTGCCATGACTAAAACAAATCACTCCCTCCTTTGCCCTCCAGTTACTGTAGGAGGGGGGGAAACTCCCAAGCCACATGAACATACAATACTCCTGGTCTGAAGAGATGAAAACAAATAAATTTGAAGTGGCAATTTTGTGGCCTCTTCAGCATTTCCTTGGCACTCAGGACTGATGGTGGCGAGTGGGTTCTTTGACTCATGAGCTCCTTAACACAGGAATAAGAGCACATAAGAGAAGCCCATGATGGATCAGGCCAATGGCCCATCCAGTCCAACATCCTGTGTCACACAGTGGCCAAAAACCACGTGCCTTCAGGAGGTCCACCTGTGGGGCCAGAACTCCAGAAGTCCTCCCACTCTTGCCTCCCTAAGCACCAAGAATACAGAGCATCACTTGCCCCAGACATAGTCTTCCATCTAAACCTTGCAGCTAATGGACCTCTGCTCCATATGTTTACCCAGCCCCCTCTTGGAGCTGTCTATGCTTGTAGCCACTGCCACTTCCTGCAGCAGTGAATTCCATGTGTGAATCATGCTTTGGGTGAAGAAGTAATTCCTTTTATCTGTTCTACGCCTACAACTCATTTTTAAAAAGTATATCAGGAGATCCCACATTCATAAAAATGCAAAACCAGTGTAGCGTACTGTTGACCTAGAACCAGGGAGACACAGGCTCAAATCCCACTCGCTCATTGGGTGACTTAGGTGACCTTGGGCCAGTCATACTCTCCGTTTAACCTACCACACAGAATTGTTGCAAGGATAAAATGGAGACGGAAGAACACTGTGCTGCCACAAGCTCCCTGGAGGATACAAATGGATGGCTGGATAGAGACCTCAGTGCCTCACACTGGAACCTCTTACCTGTGAACAAGGCAGGCAATATGCATGCCAGGGAAAACTGGGGTTGCACTTTAACTGTTATTCATCAAGTGGTCTTCTGTGCAGGCACACATCGGCCTGGGACTGCACAGAAACCATGACGATGAACGGGGTTCAAATTAGTAACCAACCCTAAAATAATGGAAAGATGAAACCTGGCAAAAAAAAAAAAAGCTGAGTATATCCCAAGCTCGCTAGATTCCGGGAACTGCACTAATTTTGCCTTCGGGTTAACGTTCGCAATAAATGCTGTGGACTGCCAGGATTTCAGTCCATATATCATCTACCACCATTTTCCTTCTTTAGCCTGAACACTCCAAGAAATGAAACACTTTCTATGAAATAAAAAAGTGTATGTATCAACATAAGTAAACTATACCACCAAGGCCAGCATTACAAAGGAGAACATCTATATATCTAATTCCCAAGGTGCCCCCTGCGTACGGATTTCTAAATCCGCACATCGAGGGCACCTGTGGGGCAGGGAGATTTTCTTGCACACCTGGGGCAGTCCCCAGGTGTGCTCAAAAATCCAAAAAGTTGAAAAAATATAGGGGGAATATTTAAATCCCCCCAAAAGTAAAAGAGCGTTTCCTGCGCATGCGCAGGGAACGCTCTTGGAACTCTCCGGTGGGCCAGCGATCGGAAGCCGCTCAGGCCTTGCCGTGGGAGCCGAGTTGGGGAGAGAGGAAGAGGAGCGGACGGGAGGAGGAGACCGGCGGAGGGGGAAGGGGGGGAGATTGGTGGGGCCCGGTGGCTGTAAGCCTTTCAGGCCGTGCTCCCAATGCTAGGGAGGGAGAGGGGGAGGGAGTGGGAGAAGGCTTGGCAGGCTGGCGGCTGTAAGCAGCCCTCGCCATTGCGGGGGGGGAGTTTGGCGGGCCGAG
>NW_015174314.1:121816-123221 GCF_001447785.1 Gekko japonicus | reverse complement strand
TTTCCCTCCAGCAGCAAGACTACAGAAGCTCAACAAGCTAACCTTTTAGAAAGCCTTTATGCATTCACTGGTCAAGATCGCCAATAGCCTATTTAGCTTTTGAGACAAAGGCAGGGACATATTAATCTTCACCAAGTCCCCTGTGTCCAATTATAAAGTGATGAAGAGCACCTCAGAACACTTAGGAAGTTTTAAGTACTTCATATGCATGTAATTTTAACAGACTGCATATATGCATGTAATTTTAACAGGTTTATAAAGGTAAAGGTAAAGGTTCCCTTGCTCGAAAGCCAGTCGAATCCGACTCTAGGGTTGCGGTGCTCATCTCCGTTACAAAGCCGAAGAGCCAGCGCTGTCCGAAGACGTTTCCGTGGTCATGTGGCCGGCATGACTAAACACCAAGGCGCACGGAACGCTGTTACCTTCCCACTGAAGTGGTACCTATTTATCTACTTGCAATTTCTTGCTTTCGAACTGCTAGGTTGGCAGGAGCTGGAACTAGAGACAGGAGCTCACCCTGTCTTGCGGCACCCGGGTCTTGAACCGCTGAACTACTGACCTTCCACAGCCTGCAGTTCAGCGTCTTAACCACTTGAGCCACCGCAGCTCCATATAACAGGTTTATAGAGGTCTATAAAATTACGCATGGTCTGGAGAGAGCGGACAGAGAGAAGTTTCCCCCCCTCTCCCATAATACTAGAACCCGGGCTCATCCATTGAAGCTGAAGGGTGGGAGATTCAGGACAGACAATAGGAAGTACTTCTTCATGTAGCACATGGTTAAGCTGTGGAACTCTCTGACACATGATGTGGTGATGGCTGCCACCTTGGAAGGCTTTAATGGGAGAGTGGGCAAATTCATGGAGGACAGGGCTATCAATGACTACTGGTCATGATGGATATCTGTTCCCTCCAGTACCAGAGGCAGTATGCCTCTCTGTTTCAGTTGCCGAGGAGCACGGGTGGGAGGATGTTGTGGCGGTCATCCTGCTTGTGAGCTTCCTAGAGGCAGCTGGTCAGCCGTTGTGGGAACAGAAGGCTAAAATGGATGGGCCTTTGGTCTGATCCAGCGTGGCTCTTCTTATACCAATAATACCCCAAACCATCTGTTCTGTTGCCTAACATTGGGCTAGCTAGATAACTTAAAAGCAGTATCAAATAATCCAATGGAAACATTACAGGGCCAATGATAATTAACTATATCTAATTGGGCGAAACAGCCATATTACAATAGGCTGCGGGATCACATATTCACACTGCATATCGATACTGAACAAGTACTTGCTGGATGTAAACTAAAACTGCAGGAAAGGAGTACTGGCTGTACCTTAAGCTAGCTCCTTTACCTACAGTGAAAAGAAGAAGAAGAAGAAGAAGAAGAAGAAGAAGAAGAAGAAGAAGAAGA
>NW_015174314.1:110647-121564 GCF_001447785.1 Gekko japonicus | reverse complement strand
AGGAGGAGGAGGAGGAGGAGGAGGAGGAGGAAGAGGAGGAAGAGGAAGAAGAGGAAGAGGAGGAAGAAGAAGAAGAAGAAGAAGAAGAAGAAGAGGAAGAGGAGGAAGAGGAAGAGGAGGAAGAGGAGGAAGAGGAAGAAGACGAGGAGGAGGAGGAGGAGGAGGAGGAGGAGATTGGATTTATACCCCGCCCTTCACTTGGAGTCTCAGAGCGGCTTACAAACTCCTTTCCCTTCCCCTCCCCACAACAGACACCCTGTGAGGTGGGTGGGGCTGAGAGAACTCTGACACAAACTGCTCTTTTTCAAGGACAGCTGTGCCAGAGCTTGTGACTGACCCAAGGTCACATCAGCAGGTGCAAGTGAAGGAGTGGGGAATCAAACCCGGTTCTCCCAGATTAGAGTCCACACACTTAACCACTACACCAAACTGAACAAGATTCGAGTCCAGTAGCACTAAACTCGTACATAATGCATATGTATTTTACTCCGAACTGTATATTGTTTTATTGGTTTTATGTAAGCCGCCCTGAGCCTGCTTTGGCAGGGAGGGCGGGATAAAAGTTAAATTAATAAATAATAAATAAATCAAAGGCCAACAAGATTTCCAGATTATACGCTTTGAGAGTCAAAGCTCCCTTCGACAGACTCTCGGAAGTTTACACCCTGGAAATGTTGTTGGTCTCTAAAGTGCTGCTGGACTTGAAACGTACCCTTCTACTGCAGACCAACAGAAGAACATAAGAGAAGCCAATGTCGGATCAGGCCAATGGCCCATCCAGTCCAACACTCTGTGTCACACAGTGGCCAAAAACACCAGGTGCCCTCAGGAGGTCCACCAGTGGGGCCAGGACACCTGAAGCCTTTCCCCCCCTCCCCCCGAAACATTGGAAAAAAATTGAAAAAAGAAAAGAAAAGAAAAGAAAAAATTGATTATGGAACATTTTATTTTAACATGATGAATAAAATATTTTAAGACAAGGTGTTCAAATATTTTCCAAATCATTTCTAAAAAATAGGTTTGGGATCAGATTGATCTACTTTCTGTGCACTGAGGACAAGCAAGTCCTAGGTTACAACCTGAACTCTCCAATGCAAGAAGATGCATTTCTTCTTTGAGGAGGTGCGATTATCACAAGAAAAGAAAAAGGGTTCAGTTTTGTTTCTGCATGTGGGTGGGTATTCTGGCACACAGGCTTCATTAGGCCCAAAGCATTGGAAGAAAATACAGAGCAACAAAAAGGACCTGAAGTATATACTTAATTTAAAAAGGTAAGAGTTTTAATTTATCTGATTCCAGAAAACTGAATCATTTAGCTACATTAGTTTATCTTTATAGCCGCCCCAGACCGTAGCGCTCTTGGGGGAACATACGGGGAAAGGCGGTCCCTCAGGTAGGCTGGACCCAGACCATATAGGGCTTTATAGGTAAGAACCAGCACTTTGAAGCGGATCCGGTACGCTATTGGCAGCCAGTGCAGCGCTTTCAGCACAGGCTGAACATGGTCCCTTCTAGAGAGACCCATTAACAGCCTGGCCGCAGCATTCTGCACCAGCCAGTCAAATCCAACTCTAGGGTTGCGGTGCTCATCTCCGTTTCAAAGCCGAAGAGCCAGCGCTGTCCAAAGACGTTTCCGTGGTCATGTGGCCGGCATGACTAAACACCAAGGCGCACAGAATGCTGTTACCTATCTATACCTTGTGGCTAATAGCCACTGATGGACCTCTGCTTCATGGCTACCCGAAACGATCTACACAATATGTTAATTGAGGGACTAAAATAAACAGAAATACTTCTGCTGGATCACATTGCTACAGAACTACAGAATGATTCAGAGGTAACATTAAGAAGGGCTCTCAAACGTAAAACGTGTTTTAAAGGTCTTATTCTTTAGTCTGAATGAGAAAAATTCTGCAGGTGCAAGATAGTTATTGGGACCAGAATCTGTCAAGTCTCTCAACAAATGCCATAGAGATTATCATAGCAACTACCATAGCAACACGCTGAAGAAGCTGATTCTCTGCCCAGTCATGGTCTTTACACGTGGCCAAAAAGACTGAGATACAAATCAGCACAGGTTGCAGTAGCCATGCAACCAATACAGTATCTATAACTCAACAGACCAGCCCATACACTGCATATCCCACATACAAGCTGTGCTAAACGTTTCCTGAATGCTCCTTACTGAAACTCCCAACTTTTCTGATGGTCCATGTGTGCAGTCTGCACGCATAGCAGACAATGCTAACTTCAACTGCCTGACTCAATATAAAGCAGCTTCACATGTTCTATACCTAAATATTATAGAGATAGATCCAGGTGGGTAGCCATGTTGGTCTGAAGCAACAAAACCGAGTTTGAGTCCAGTCAGTGGCATCTTTAAGAAGAACAAAGTTTAATTCTGGGTATAAACTTTCGTGTGCACGCACACTTCTTCAACTTTGTTGGTCTTAAAGGCGCCACCGGACTCAAACTTTGTTCTAAAGGACAACTTGGTGATCCAGGGAAGTCAGCACGGATTTGTCCCCAACAGATCCTGCCAGACCAACCTCATTTCCCTCTTTGATTGAGTCACAAGCTTACTGGATCGAGGGAATGCTGTTAATGTTGTTTCCTTGAATTTCAGTAAAGCTTTCAGTAAAGCATTATGGGTTCCCCATGATGTTCTGATGGATAAATTAGAAGCCTGTGGACAGGATAGTTAGGTAGATAGGGAACTGGTTGGAGAAATGCACTCAAAGAGTAGTTGACAACAGCATTTAACCTAAATGGAGGGTGGTGTCCATTGGGTGCCACAGGGCTCTGTTCTGGGCCCAGTACTTTTCAATATTTTTATCAATTATCTGGATGAGGGTGTTGAGGGGCTACTCATTAAATCTGCAGATGATACCAACTTGGGAGGAGCAGCGAACAGACCAAAAGACTGAGACAGTATTCAATGAGATCTGAACACATTGAGAAAGTGGGTAAATGTGAACAAGATGCAATTTAACAAGGATAAATGAGTTCTACATCTGGGTAACAAAAATGAGGAACACACGTACTAGATGGGGGATATACTTCTAGGTAGCACTATGTGTGAACAAGATCTTGAGATATGGGTGGACTGTAAGTTAAATATAAGCAGCCAGTGTGATGCAGTGACAAAAAAGGCTAATGCGATCTTGGAGTATATCAACAGAGACATAACATCCAAATTGTAAGATGTAATAGTCCCATTGTGCACTGCACTGGTCAGGCTGCACCTGGAGTACTGTGTGCAGTTCTGGAGGTCTTACTTCAAAAATGATGTGGACAGAATGGAGTGGGTGCAGAGGAGAGGAAAAAGGATGATCAGGGGCCTGGAGACCAAGCCCTGTGAGGAAAGGCTGAGGGACTTAGGAATGTTCGGTCTGGAGAAGAGGAGGTTGAGGGGGGGACATGATTGCTCTCTTTAAATATTTGAAGGGCTGTCACTTAGAGGAGGGCAGGGAGCTGATCCTGTTGGCAGCAGAGGAGAGGACTTGCAATCATGGGTTTAAATTAAGGGTGGGAAGGGACCGGCTGGATATTAGGAAAAACGTTTTTACAGTAACAATAGTTCAGCAGCAGAATCAGCTGCCTGGGGAGAAGGTGAGCTCCCCCTCACTGGCAGTCTTTAAGCAGCGTCTCGACAAACAGTTGTCAGGGATGCTCTCGGCTGATCCTTCACTGAGCAGGGGGTTGGATTAGATGGCCTGTATGGACCCTTCCATCTCTGTGATTCTAGAATTCTATAAATGCTACAGAGGTATGTCAGCAATCTGCAGTGCTGGATCACTGTACTTGGAACTCTCCACAAAGATGGTGCTGAGAACTACAGTTATGGTTCTGAAAGGTTTGTGTGGAATGCTCCGTTCCTTTCTGGTTCTTTATTCCTTCCCAGGAATCCAGAACAGTGTATACAGTGGGAGCATTTTACACTTTATCCTCACAATCAACCCTCTGCGACAGAGAGAAATTGGCCTAAGGCAAGGAAATGAACTTCTTGGACATCTTAGTTATTGTGCATATAACAAGGAAGGTTTAGGGGGTTAGGGTTGTTTTTTTTTTTAAGGTTTCTTATAATTATGTTATATCCAACATGCTACAGACAGGTGGATCTTTGAAACACATGGTGCTCCAGAACAGATCTGTACAGAGCTCCCTGTTGTCTGACTCACTTCATTTGTTTTTAGAAAAAGCAGAAAGCAACAGCTTTCAAACTGTTCTCATGAACACATGCAACTGCCTTATACAGAATCAAACCCTTGGTCGAGCAAGGTCAGTATTGTCTACTCAAACTGGCAGCAGCTCTCCAGGGTCTCAGGTAGAAGTCTTTCGCATCACCAACTAGCTGATCTCTTTAAACTGGAGATGCTGGAGACTGAATCTGAGACTTTTTGCATGCCGAGCAGAGGCTCTGTCACTGAGCCATGGCCCTTCCCTCATTGGCATTCTTTCTGTATTCCTAAAATATATACCCCCGCCCTCTTTCTGCCCTCATCAGGGCCACCAAGGCAGCTATCAAATTAAAAACATCCAGAGCAAAAAAAATTAAAACCAAAATAAAAACACATTGTTCAAACATCACAACCTAGGTTGGAATACACAGACGATGCAGTAACACATGTATAAATAAAAACAACATTAAATACAGTGCAGGAAGGACTGATCACTGAGGAAACACCAGACAAACCAAAGAAACCTTCACTCACTCACTGATAACAGATGGTGAGAGAAGGGGACAGGCCGGTCTCCCTAGGAAGAGAGTTCCAAAGTTTCAGTGCGACAACTGAGAAGGCCCTCTCCTGGGTTGCCACCTGCCTAATTTCAGAAGATGGAAGCAACAAAAGCAGGGACTTGAAAGACAACCACACAGTCTGGGTAGGTTCCTAAAGAAGTAGGCATAGCAGCGCTGTAAGGAGATCCGTTAAATATAGTGGTACAGCCCAATATTTGGCTCAGATATTTAGATTCCAGCTCAAATATTTGGGTGCCGGACTCGTTTCTGACCTTCAGGGTTTCCTATTTAAATTACCAGATTTTCTAATTAATACTACCGCAAAAACAAATTACCTCTTCACAAGATTTTTGTAAATTGATTAAACTTCGCCAAAACTTCGACAAAAAAAATATGGGGTAACCCTGGTTGCCTTCACCACCACAACAGGTGACCTAATTCTAGTCTAACCACCCCAATTTTTCTTAATTTTGTTACTGCTTCAAAAAGTTCAATTGAATACTGGAGTCGGTACAGAAGACAGTTGGTTAATAAATGAATTAATCTACTACCAATGGATGGTATAAAGTTAACACATAAAGAAGCACTTCATTAACTAAAGTTACCAGCCTCCAGGTGAGGCCTGGAGTTCTCCTGGAACTATAACCAATCTCCAGGCCACAAACATTAGTTCCCCTGCAGAAAATGGCAGCTTTGGAGGGTTGGACTTTATGGTATAACCATGAAGTGTAAGAGAAGCTGAAGTCCATTTCTTGGCACTGCACCACCCCTAAACCTCCAAACATTTCCAAAAGCAGGGTTGGCATGCCTATATGCAAGTTCACTTTTACGTCATACAGCAAAAAGATACTGGATGTGAATGGATATATAAGCTTTGTATTTCTGCTGAGGATCACCAAGAGAGACCACAATAAAATAATTACTAGAAATACCAGGTACCATAATGAAATTTCTAGACACCATGACAACCTGGCATCTGTCAAGCCCTGCAGTAGTAAAATACACAAGGAAGCTGAAGAAACACTAAAATATTACTCAGAAATTGAAAGGAATTCTGCTACACAGTTAGCACTCTACCAACACTGTCAGCAAATCTAGGTGAAGAGCAAATAATTAATTCCAAACATGAAGATATTTTAAATCAGTTTTTAGAATCATAGAGTTGGAAGCATTGCTCCCTCTAAGCTGTGGAGTCTTGTGAGCAAACATTCTACTTTGTGAGCTACTGGCATTAAAGTTGTGACCGAGAGATTTGGCTACTGCATAAATTTGTTTGCTCTGGAACCATCCTTCCTGAGCTAAGACAAAAATCTGTGAGCTGGAGGCTAAAAAACTGTGAGCTAGCTCACTCTAACTCAGCTTAGAGGGAATACTGGTTGGAAGGTAACTCGGGGGTCATCTAGTCCAACCCCCTGCACAACGCAGGAAATTCACAAATACCTCCCCCTCCACATACCCGCAGTGACCCCTGTTCCACACCCAGAAGATGACAAAAAACCTCCAGGATCCCTGATCAAACTGGCCTGGAGAAGAATTGCTTCCTGATTTTAAAGGATTTTTTCCCTCCCTGCTTCATGGATATCATGCACAAAATAACCTAATATAATTCCATTTTTAAACTACAGGAATATTGGCCTGGCCCAGGTCTGGTCATTATGTCACCTCACTGTAAACCTTTTCACAAACCTAATTCTTCCAAGCAAGTATAGATATAGACCACTGGTACTCACTCTGTGGATCACAGAGAGCCACAGCCAGAATCAAAAGAGGCACATGAGTACCGTACACCAACCCAAACATACACAAACAATAATATATAAATATAATAAAACTCTTTTAATTACCAGAGTACCTCTTTTCCCCAATACTGGGAGCTTAGTTTCAGGGCCTGGCATTCAATACTGATACAGCCAATTCCACTACCTCCTTTTAGCGACATATATTGACCCAGCCTAAGGTTGCTAGCTCCCCAGTGGAGATGGGGGACCCCCGCCACCAGGTCCTGCCCCCTCAGCTGCTGATCAGCTGGCATTACCAGGAGAAAGGCCAGCTTACTGGGACTTCTAATCTCTAAAGACACTGACCACTTTATTGGAACACAGGTGCCACAGGAAGTGGTGCTCAGAAGGGCTACATGTGGCTCCCAAGCCACTGAGTATCAATGATATAGACAGACCAACACCAGTGCTCAGTTCTTCAGATACAGTGTCTCACGAAAGCTCCTCCCCGCCACAAATTTTGTTAGTCCTTATGGTGCTCCTGGACTCTTGCTCTTTTCTGCTGATCTACCTCTAGGATGGAAGAGACATTTGTACTTGAGAAGCAGTACTTTTACACCCTGCGGAGCTTCTTGTCCCTTGTTCACCATCAACTGAATAAATTTGTACAAACACATTCATACAGTGCTTGATTTACATGGGTCACAGAATTTGACTGTTGTAAGAACGTAAGAACATAAGAGAAGCCAATGTTGGATCAGGCCAACGGCCCATCTAGTCCAACACTCTGTCACACAGTGGGCCAAAAATACCAGCTGCCATCAGGAGGTCCAGCAGTGGGGCCAGGACACTAGGAGCCCTCCCACTGTTGCCCCCCCCCCCAGCACCAAGAGTACAGAGCATCATTTGCCCCAGCCTGACAGCTGTTATCATGGTGTCTGGGTTACCATAGCGCAGCACTCCAATTTCAGAAGCTGTGATCAAATAACTCAGAGGACAAGTTACCGTTTTATTTTCATTCAGACTTGTGACCAAGGAAAAGAATATACAGTTACACCAATGTACTTTTCTGTGCACCTAGAAGCACACCAGCAGTTGGCCTTCTGACACAGGTACTGGAATTAACAATCAGACTCTTCTGACCATACCTGCAATATAAAATATGCACGTTTCTATACACAAGACTGGATCCATGTGTAAACTGTAAATCCTCCTACAACTATTTGTTGTTTGTCTATATGTTTTGCTGTATTGTTAAATATACTGCATTGTTCATGCTGCGTAATCTGCCTTGAGTTCAGGTGAGAAAAGCAGACCATAAATAAATATTTTACATATACATTTTAAATGCTATTTTAATATCTAAATGTTTATCGTCCTGATGTTCTTTGCCTTGGGAAACCTATTTGGGTAGAAAGGCAGAACAGAAATTGTGAAATAGAATGAATAAATATGTCCGCCCACTTTTTTTGCTTCCTCTTTTCTCATTCAACGGTGTGTATTTGTGATTGAAGTAAACCATGATTGTACCAAGGTCCAATTCATGGAACAATATTTAAAATTTTCTTCCTGTGTGAACCAAACATGACCACAGTAGCCATTCTGAATACAAAGTGCTGCTATACATACAACTGGCTGCAGCAGTTTTTCATCCGTGCTCTGTGTAGCTCACTGGCACTACACACAGGGAGTCTCAGCTTCCATTCTAGGTGTCTCTGCTGTTAAAAGAATCTGCGGCACCTTGGACTCTGCACAAAAGGGGCTACTTTCAAGAGATCAGCCACAGGGCCCCTCTGGGACAGATTCCCTCCTTAACCCTGGTTAAGCATTGTGCAGAATGTAGCTAACCAGGATTTACACAAAGAGACCCGGACGCGAGGTCACCCATAACTGCTGAGCTCAGAAAAATGACTGTAATCCTGAAAGCGCTCCCGCTTGTCAGCTCCAATGTTTGAGACCAATTACCATAATCAAGACTAAGATTATGGCAGCGATAACGGTTACTCTTTTCAGGAACGGTTACATAAGGCCCCGTCTCCGTACTGATATACTTCTAGGCATGCTGTGCAAAGGAAGCAGTGTTGGGGGAAGTAGCATCACTGAGGAGCCACCCGTCACACCCCTTCCTTGATGCTTAACTCGATTCCGCTCACTCCGACTCCAAGTTCACTTGGCCTCAACTGTCAGGGCAATCACTTAAGTCAGTAGGCAATCAGCCCCCTACATTCTTCACCTCGGAAATGAGCCTGGTACCTGAAGAAGAAAGCCATGACTCACAAAAGCTCATCCCCGGCCACAAATTTAGTTAGTCTTTAAGGTGCTACTGGACCCTTGCTCTTTCCTACTGCGAAATTAGCCTGCAGTTACATTAATACTGACTATTTGTTCAGATTCTCTGGTCTGGCCTAAAAAAAAGGCACCGCAGGCGGACTTGATGCCAGGGACACAAAATCCCCACGGAATCGATTACAGCAGCAGCAATGACAACGTAGCGGTAAAGCGAAAGCCAGGAATAGTTCCTCCCCATTAACCACTGGTGGTGGAAAGAGCTGTCAAGTCACAGCTGACTTATGGAGGCCCCACAGGGTTTTCAAGGCGAGAGACGGTCAGGGGTGGTTTGCCACTCCCTGCCTTTGCGTCACAACCCTGGTATTCCTTGGACGTCTCCCATGCAAATACTAGCCAGGGCCGACCCTGCTGACAAGACAGGGCTAGTCTGGGCTATCCAGGGCAGGGCCATTAACCAGGGCACACCAAAACTAAAAACCACCCAAAAACGCCCTTTAAAAAAGCAACGGGCTCCAAAGCACCTGTCATTCACCACCACCCATATACAAAGCATGTCTCCACCTTAACTCATCCAGGTTCACTACCCCAGAGGTGGCACACACCCCACTTTGCCTATAAATACACGCTGTGAGCCAGTTTGGTGTAGTGGTTAAGTGCATGAACTCTAATCTGGGAGAACTGGGTTTGATTCCCCACTCCTCCACTTGCACCTGCCTGGATGACCTTGGGCAAGCTGTAGTTCTGATAAGAGCTGTTCTTGAAAAAGAGCAGTTTCTGCCAAGAGTTCTCTCAGCCCCCACCTACCTCACAGGGTGTCTATTGTGGGGAGGGGGAGGGAAAGGAGTTTGTAAGCCGCTCTGAGACTCCCTTGGGTAGTGAAGGGCGGGGTATAAATCCAATCTCTTCTTCTTCTTCTTCTGTAAAGGGGAAATCCAATTTTAAATACTACTGCGACCAGTGTTCCCTCTAGGCTGAGTTAGTGTGAGCTAGCTCACAGTTTCTTAGCCTCCAGCTCACACATTTTTGTCTCAGCTCAGGAAGGAGGGCTCCAGAGCAAACTAATTTCTGCAGTAGCCAAATTGCTTGCTCACAACTTTAATGCCAGGAACTCACACAGCAGAATTTTTGCTCACAAGACTCCATGACAGAGGGAATACTGACTGCAACACACATTCAGCTGCCTTACACTGAGTTGGACCATTGGTGTACCAAGGTAGGGATCTCAGTGGCAGCTCTCCATGGTCCCAGGTAGCGGTCTTTCACATCTCTTCCTGCCTGGTCCTTTAAAACTGGAAATGTCAGGGATCGAACCTTCTGCAAGAGCTCAAGATCACTGAACAAAGGCTATTCTCTCAACCAGTGTTCCCTCTAAGCTGAGTTGGTGTGAGCTAGCTCACAGTTTTTGAGCCTCCGGCTCACACATTTTTGTCTTAGCTCAGGAAGGAGGGCTCCAGAGCAGACTAATTTATGCAGCAGGCAAATGGCTCGCTCACAACTTTCATGCCAGTCGCTCACAAAGTAGAATTTTTGCTCACAAGACTCCACAGCTTAGAGGGAACATTGCTCTCAACACCCTTGACTCAGTGGGGCCTACTTCTGAGTATGCATGTCCTGGATTGGGCTGTCTGGTGCATCACGGTATAAAACACTATGCAAGCGGCATATGATCAGAGGGGACTTATGTTCAGCCCTTTCTAATCCCCGTTTCATGCTACAGCAAGAGAATGCCTGATCTGGAAGAGCTGGGTTCAGATCTCCATGAGGCTCACTGGGTGACCATGGTTTAGTCACTCCCTCTGACCTACCTCACGGGGTTCTTGTGAGGGGGCGACAGAAAAGGCAGAACCAGAGGTGTCACCCTGAGCTCCTCAGAGGAAGGGCAGGATAAAAATGTGCTATTTGTTTATTTACAGCATTTTCAACATCAGCTTTCTCCAGAGCTGGAGTCTTCACCGACTGCCATCACAATTTTTTTTTAAATGCAATTAAAAATCCTCACAAACACACTGATCTACTGACTATCAGAAACAAATAGGCAGAGGAAGGGAGAGACTGTTCTACAGTGTTTCTTTTTTATCTGAAGAAGTGAGCAGTTAGTACGCTTGCCAGGTCCGTGTTGGGGAACACCTGGAGATTGGGGGGGGGGGGGTTGGAACTTCAGGGGGGGGG
>NW_015174314.1:49706-110563 GCF_001447785.1 Gekko japonicus | reverse complement strand
TTGGAACTTCAGGAGGGCGGGGTTTGGGGCCTAATGCCACAGAGTCCAACTTCCAAAGTGAGCATTTGCTCCAGGTAACCGTATCTCAGTCGCCTGGATACCAGCTGCAATAGCGGGAGACCTCCAGCCGCGACCTGGAGGTTGGCGACCCCAGCAGTGACTCCCGAAGGCTCCTCCCCTGCCACAAATTCTGTTAGCCTTTCAGGTGCTCCTGGACTCTGGCTCTTTCCCGCTGCTACAGACAGACTAACACTGGTGACCCTTCTTGACCCTTTTTTAAAAAGACAGGGATGAACTTGCAATTTTAATTTATTATGGGTCTATATGACCGAAGTCTTGACCAAAAGAGAATACAAAAGGGGTAAAATAGGTACATAAAATTGACATAAAATATGACAAGCACATAGTCACAATCAGTAAACATAATAAAAACTTGCAATTTGAAAACGGTCGAGAAGGAAAGAGTAACCTGAAACAGGCCACCGGGGTAAGCACTCTTATGGGTCGACTATGGGAGCGCCCCCCCCCTTCCCTTCACCCCAGACCCCTCAAGCCCCCCCGTCGTCATGGTTACCACTGACCCCTCCTCCCCAGCTCTCTCTGCCCAATCAGCCCCCTTCCACACGACCCTTCCTCCCCCCCCCGCACACCTTAATTGAAAGGCCCCCCCCCTCTCGGGGATTGGGAGGGAAGGGGGGCGCGCGCGCGCTCTCGTGCGCACGCGCACTGGCTCCTTCTCCCTCTCCCCGGCTCTCCCTCCTTAGCGATTCACGCCAACCGCCTCCATCTTTCCACGTCGTCACAACGTTCCATCCTTCGCGACGATATTAGGAGGGAGGAGTTGGGAGCGCGGAGGGGCGGGGCGTCGAGGGGACGTCACGCGCCCCCCCTGTCTCGTCCCTGCTGCTGGCCTCGCCCCCTTGTTGACTGTCCGGGTTGTAAAGAAGCAACGGGGGCGGGTCTCTCTCTCTTTTTGGCACGATTCCCGAAGAGCATGCCGGGAAATGTAGTCTTGGAGGAATGGGGGGGTCTGTGAGGGGAAGCGGCGGAGAGGTTGAGCCCGCGAGGCCGCCGCCCTAAGGTGGAATTCTTTTGGACCGGTTTTGTGTTTTAAAAAAAGGAAAATGGGACAGCGCTCTGAAGAGGTTCTGCACCCCCCGCGACGGGACTCGAAAAGCGGCGGCGGAGAGAAGGAGAGCGCTACGCCGTGACTTCGGCTCTCCCGGCTGCCTTCCGACACCCGCCGCGCCTGCGCAGGAGGAGCCGCTGGCGCGCGCCAAACTGAACCCGCATGGGAAGGCAGCACTTGGGGCGCGTGCTGTTTCTTTAGTTGCGCAGCTGCAGGTAGCCTCTGGGTTTTTCCGCTGCACGTTGCTGCTGCAGAAATAGAGCACGGCGAAGCCTACGGTTGCCAACTGGGATGTGTGTGTGTGTGTGTGTGAGATCAAACCACAGAACAAAGTGTGAGTCTTGGGGCACCTTCAAGACCAATACAGTTTAATTCTGGGTATAAGCTTTTTCGTGTGCAAGCACACTTCCTCAGATACAATGGAACAGAAGTGTGCTTGCATACGAAACCTTATACTTTGTCAGTCTTACAGGTGCCACAAGATTCAAACTTTGTTCTGCTGCTTCAGACCAACACCTCCACCCCCACCTGACTTTATCAAATCAACAGCTTATGCCAACCCAGCAGGGTTTTCAAGGCAAGAGACCTTTCCAGGAGGTTTGCCATTGCTGTTTCTGCATAGCGACCCTGGGCTTCCTTGCTGGTCTCCCATCCAAGTAAGCAGGACCGGCCCTGCTTGGCTTCTTCTGAGATCTGGCAAATGGTCATCCAGGATTGCAACAGCAGACATTCTGATGCAATAATTCAGAGCAAGAAGTGTCAGTTATCAGACACTGCTAAATAAACAAAAGATTGCAAGAGTGCTAATGTTTTAAGCATGTTTCTATTTTAAGTAAAAAAGAAACCTTTGTGTTTGTGTCCTTTATAAAGTTTATATCTCCGCTACCTGGCATTACCTTTTATGACACACATGGCCCGGCCCGTCAAAGGACTCATTGATGTCAGATCCGGCCCACATAACAAATGAGTTCGGCACCCCTGCCTTAAAGTTCACCTTCTGGAGCTGTCACTCCCAACAGTAACCTTAAGAGCCAGAGTGGTTCAGTGGCTAGAGCACTGGACTAGGATCTCAGACTGCTGTAGCTCACCCCAGGTTCGAATCCCTAGTCTGCCATGGAAGCTTGTTTGGTGAATGCAGGGGTCATTTCCTGCAGGAGCGCACAGGAGCGGAGCTCTGGCAGTAAAGAGCCCAGGGGGTGGGCACATGCAACAAGCCCCACCCCCTGCTCCCAGCAGCCCTCAGTCAGAGCAAGAAGCAGCCAGGTAAGTTGCAGAGCTCCCCCTGGCCCAAAACAGTCCTGTGGCACCTTTAAGACCAAGTTTTATTCAGGTACAAGCTCTCCCTCCTCTGCGAGGACAGATTTGCATGCCCCCCCCCAATAGCTAGCAATCCAAAACAGTCCAGTGGAGCCTAAGCGATGGGTGTTGCCTTCTGACACACTTCCGGTGATGTCAGGGGGTGTGGGATATGCAAATAAGTTATGCTAATGAGCTCCTGCACCTCTTTTTCTACTAAATGACCCCTGGGTGAATATATAAGGGAAAAAAATCTTTATTCTTTTCTTACGTTTCTTGCTTATATGTTTTCCTACCTAGCCCTATAGATAGGAAATAATGGAAACATACATGGGAATATGTTGAACTGGTTATTTCACCATATTTTGATTTATGATACTCCTTTGCTAAGATACTCTTTCTTGTTTTATATTTTTATTATGCAATGTCCTTAAGATGTGTTCAACCAATGATGTTTATGCTTCTCACCTTTCTCTTTGTCCTTTTTCATTTTATATCCCCTTAAATGGTAAAAATAAAAATATTTTTTAAATCTGACAGAGGAAAACTTTCCAAATAATTATCCCTGCTGTGTAAGAAAGTTCGCTTCCTCCTGCCTTCATTAGGGTGATGAAGCTTTTAGCAAGTGAGGATCCACACCCAATGGGCTATCCCTCTACAAATGAAATCAATTTTCACAGGTAATAAGGTACATTAGTGATGCCTCCGGACTTAAATGCTTCAGAGTACATCAGTGCCAAAGAATTTAAATCTGGTACCTTATTACCTGTGAAAATTGATTTCGTTTGTAGAAGGATCATCGGCTTTGAAGGAAAGGATCATTAGCTCTTGAGAGTTTCGAAACAGCTTTTATCGATTATATGAGGTTATTTTTTTACTGGAACTGCGGAATTCTTGGTAGTCAGAGGAGATAAGCTCTAACTTCAGGGGAACTCCAGAAGTTGGCAAACCAAGGTGCCTGGAAGCCGTGCAGGTGGAGGGAAAGGTCTCGCGCCACACAGCACCCTCCAGAAGGGTTACCTGCCCAAGCTGTTCCTACAACACCAGGGACCCGATTTGGGCTGGAACTTCTGGGGATTTCAGTTTTTCGTAATGCCAATTTAGCACTCAGGCAAGTTACTGGTCGACCATGCTGGTAAAATAAGTTCTTCGTTTACTGACCGTTTTAGCGTTTTTTAGTCGTTCTTGGAAGTTCCGTCGGCCACTTTTGTGTTTGCTCGTCTGGAAGAGCAGACGGAATGTAGCTGGACTTATTTCATAGCGAGCAGGAGGGGTCATTTTGTAGAAAAAGAGGTGCAGGATCTCATTAGCATAACTCATTAGCATAACTAATTTGCATATGTCATGCCCCCAGGCATCACCGGAAGTGTGTCAGAAGGCAACACCCACCGCTCAGGCTCCACTGGACGGTTTTGGATTGCTAGCTATTGGGCTCCGCTCCTGTGCGCTCCTGCAGGAAATGACCCCTGATAGCGAGTGTATTTAGGACTGTAGCCCGAGCGTCCACATTCCTAGCTGAACCGGGATGGAAATCCAAGATCCAGGTACGACCCTTTTGAACCTTCTTTCCTATTCCTCCCCAGTTTGTTACTCTGCAACCCAACCTGGCTGGCTTAGGCTAAGCCCGATCTCATCAGATTTCAGAGGTTCAACAGGCTCTACCCTTTCGGTTAGAGAGACTCGATTCCAGGCTGCCTTTCTGTGTAAGCGGGGGGGGGGGGGATCTCCGACTCTCTCTCTTTTGCATTTTGCAATTTTATTTTATTGCATTTTTTAAAACCTATTTATTTTTCGGCCTGGGAAAAAAAGAAAAGATGAGACTGACGCTTCCCTGACTGTGCCTGGGGTCACTTTGGAACACCCACGTGCATCTTACATTTAATTTTTTTTTTTTTTTTTGCTTTTCAAATTATTGTTTCCAGATTTTAAAAAAAAATTGTTGGAGGGGGCAGCACTCATCTGTGGGAGGCATTGCCCCCCCAGTGCCCCCTCCCGTGGCTGTGGGCCTGCCCAGGTTAGTACTTGGATGTGTTGTACACATTTTATGAACCACTTCGTACTCTGCCACTGCCTAACAGGTTTGACTTGGTAGGTGTGCTTAGCACTTGCATAATGCATATGATTCTGACATCATGAATGTATTCAGGTATTAACTTTGGTTCATTTGTGACTGTTGTTTGAATGCATGCTGGGAAGAAGGCTGAAATGCTGATACTCAGTTATGCTGCCCATGACCTTGCTTGCTCTGGCCAGCGACAACTGCGCATGTTTCTAATGTGAGTTAACCTAGCTAGAATGAAGAACAGTAAGCACTCTGTAACCATATCAGTTATATAGATACAACATGCTGCTTCATAGCTTCCGAAAGAAAAGTGTATTGTTCTGTTAGGAAAAGAAGAACTCTGCCTGGGAACAAACCCTCCCCCCCGCCCCCCAGGTCTTAACCTAATGGGAAATAGGTGATGAAATTTGACAATGTTTGATGGAACCAATAACTCTGTTTTATTTCTCTGATGTAATGTGAAGTATAAAATGCTATTTCACCCATTGTAACACTTGAAAGAATCTGTTGGGTATTCAAGGTTCCAAAACCAAAACGGACCCCTGAACGTCTCTTGCCTTGGAAACACTCTGTTGTTGCCATAAGTCAACTGCAACTTGATGGCACTTCACGCTACACACACAAACCCGTTTGACCATGGCCTAAGCCTGTTGAGGATGGAGACCATGAGTGCAGTCTGGCCGAGGAGCAAAATAAGGCATCTGGGCCCTGGAGCTATTGGAGCTGTTCAGTTGCCAGGATTGTATCTCCAGGCCAGCTGGGTGTAGTGGTTAGGAGCGTGGACTCTAATTCGGGAGAACCAGGTTTGATTCCCCGCTCCTCCACATGCAGCTGCCGGTGTGACCTTGGGTCAGTCACAAGTCCTTTCAGAGCTGTTCTCTTAAGGGCAGTTCTCAAGAGAGCTCTCTCAGCCCTACCTACTTCACAGGGTGTCTGTTGTGGGGAGGGGAAAGGAGATTGTAACCTGAGACTCCTTTGGGTGGTGAAGGGCAGGGTATAAATCCAATCTCTCTCCTCTCTCTTCAGGCCAGACTCATCTTTGAAAAGCTCCTAGAGACTTCCCCACGCCTCTCACGACAAATCAGAAGCTGTGTTGATGTTAAGATTGGGCTCTGCATTGCAAAGACACGCACTCTGAAGATCTTGACATCCTGCACTGGATCTCCCAAGACACATTTCACTCAAACACGGATGCACCCTCTCCGTTTTGTTCTAGCTGGGATTGCAGTGTGCGAGTAAGCAAATTGCTCAGAAAGCTCCCAGAAAGGTTTTGCCTATTAATGCTCGACCTCTGCCAGGGACCTGCATAGCGTGCAGAACTGCTGGTTTGTGCTTACAAGTCAGAAGAGAGATTCACCCCCGTGTACAGTGCCGTTTTTAGTTTTAGAAGCCTAATCAGCAAAATGGCTGCATAAACTGGGCCAAAAAGCACCAGAACCATGTTAAACGCGAGAGCTCTCTTCTCATGCGGTAACTGATATACTGTTCCTTTTCTTGCTTTCATGAAGTTCTAAAACACCTCTTTTAAGAACCTAAGAAGAGCCCTGCTGGGTCAGACCAGTGGCCCATCTAGTCCAGCATCCTGTCTCACAAAGTTGGCCAACCAGTTCCTCTGGAGGGCCAACAACAGGGCAGAGAGGCTGAGGCCTCCATAAGAACATCAGAAGAGCCCTGCTGGATCAGACCAGTGGTCCATCTGGTCCAGCATCCTGTCTCACACAGTGGCCGACCAGTTCCTCTGGAGGGCCAACAACAGGGCAGAGAGGCTGAGGCCTCCATAAGAACATCAGAAGAGCCCTGCTGGATCAGACCAGTGGTCCATCTGGTCCAGCATCCTGTCTCACACAGTGGCCGACCAGTTCCTCTGGAGGGCCAACAACAGGGCAGAGAGGCTGAGGCCTCCATAAGAACATCAGAAGAGCCCTGCTGGATCAGACCAGTGGTCCATCTGGTCCAGCATCCTGTCTCACACAGTGGCCGACCAGTTCCTCTGGAGGGCCAACAACAGGGCAGAGAGGCTGAGGCCTCCATAAGAACCTAAGAAGAGCCCTGCTGGGTCAGACCAGTGGCCCATCTAGTCCAGCATCCTGTCTCACAAAGTTGGCCAACCAGTTCCTCTGCAAGGCCAACAACAGGGCACAGAGGCTGAGGCCTTCCCCAGATGTTGCCTCCTGGCTCTGGGATTCAGGGGATGACTGCCTCCAAAACATGTAGGTTCCCCTCGGTCACCATGGGAAATAGCCACTGAAAGACCTATCCTCTATGAATCTGTCTAATCCCTTTTTAAAGCTGTGGCCATCAGTACATCCTCTGACAACAAATCCCACATTTGAATCGCTCTCTGTGTAAAGTAGTATTTCCTTCTGTCCATCCTGAACCTACTGCCCATCAGCTTCATCGGATGCCCTCGGGTTCTAGTATCTGGGGAGAGGGAGGAAAAAGTCCTCTTTGTCAACTCTCTCCACCCCAGGCATGATTTCATAAAACTCTTTCATGTCCCTTCCCTTAGTCGTCTCTTTTCTAAACTGAAAAGTCCCAGACTCTTCAGCCAGTCCTCACAGGGAAGGTGCTCCAACCCCCTGATCATCTCGGTTGTCCTCTTCCTTACTTTTTCCCAGCTCTCCAATGTCCTTTTTGAGTTACAGTGACCAGAACTGCACACAGTATTCCAAGTGAGGCCGCACCATTCCTCCATATGGGGGCATTATAACATCGGCCATTTTATTTTCAATCCGTTCCCGAATAACCCCTAACACAGAAATGCCTTTTTCACTGCTGCAGCACACTGGCTTGACGCTTTCATTGGACTGGAGTCATTTGGCCTCCATTCACAGGCCTCCAGAACACACACAGAAAACACACACATAGGTTCACTCCCATATAAAACAAATATACTTTATTAAGAATGCCCGCTTGCTACTGTACGAGCCAGAAGGGTAAAATGGAGGTTTCTTTCCAATTGCTGCCCTGGTGTTAACGCTCCAGTTAGAGAATCTTTCCCACAAAGGTCTACCACAAAGCAACCTGGGATGTTCTCCCCCCTGTCTCCTGCGGTATCAGGGCTGCCTTCTAAATGAACCCAACCGGCTCATAACACGTTTTGCCCCATGACATTTGCAAGATTATTGGGTACCTGCCAAACCATCCATGGCAGAACTGTACAGGAGTGGATTTACCACCTATGAATATATTATTAACTTCTGACTATTTACAGGTCTGCTCTGTTTGACTACAGTGCATGAGGCAAGTGTAGGAGAACTGACTCGAAAGAAAAGTTTCAGGTAGGGTTGTGTCCCGACAACTGGCAGACGATGGGGGTGGGGTGGCATGCGGGGTACTGGTATCGCGTGCATCATGATGTCACTTCGGGTCCCTGCTCTAGGAGCTGCCAGAAACTCTATGGTAAAACCAACATTTTCCCAATTGGGAACAACATCACCAGTAAAACCATAGAGTTTCTGGAGACTCCTAGAGCAATGTGACGTCACTTCCAGGGGAAACCCTGGATGTCATGGGCTTTCTCCCTCCCACCACTGCTCACTGGGAGACCTGGAAACCCTCGTTTCAGGGGAGTTTGTGAAATAAATAAACAGCAAGCTTGACAAAACACAGCAGTTAATAAAGCCTTGACCTTAAAACCTCTTCCCCGCCCACTGCACCAACTGGAGAAAATTCCAGCAAAAGGAATGTCAAGAGAAACAGAGCGATATATATTCGAACTGTATTTTCCCAGCTACCTAGACAGAATTTTGCTAAGTCTCCCAAAGGGTGTGGGTGTTGAGAGTGTCTTAAGTTTCTATTCCGCTCCAAGTCCAACGACGTTTTTTCTCAAGTGGGAGCAGTGACCATTTGCACCCCACGGCACACGCTCCTTTAATCCGTCTTTTTGTCAGACACCTCAGCAGGCTCGTTTCCGGCACACCCGTTTGCAACCCCATTGCTTTTGGTCTGAAACACAGGAAGAAGACAACAAGAAAGAAAAAAGACAATATGAATTCACCAGGGGAAGAACAACATCTTCGTATCCCAGAACCAGAGATTTTTGGAATGCCAGCTCCATTGTACCACAGACGGGCCCGTGCCTCAGTGGTAGACCATCTGCTTGGTATGCAGAAGGTACAAATTATGAGAGACCACGGGAGAAGCTGAACAACCAATACAAGCTATACAAACAACTGTGATATAATTACTAAGATATTACTATAAAGATTTTTTAACATTCATAGATTTTCACAATAATATAAATCCTCAATAATGAACAAAGTGCTGAGGTCAAAGAACTGTCCATATAGTCACTCTGCACGTCTGTCAACTTCTTCATCCATTCAAAATTCTGTGTGGCAATCCCTCCTCAAAGGCAAAGACACATAATTTCTCCACTGCTATTAATAGCACATCCGTGGCTTCCGTGGCTTTGACCACCGAGAGGAGGGATTGCCACACAGAATTTTGAACGGATGAAGAAGTTGGAAGTTAGACATGCAGAGTGACTATATGAAGAAGAAGAAGAGATTGGATTTATACCCCACCCTTCACTACCCAAAGGAGTCTCAGAGTGACTTACAAACTCCTTTTCCCCTCCCCTCCCCACCACAGACACCCCGTGAGGTAGGTGGGGCTGAGAGAGCTCTTGACAGAAACTGCTCTTTTTCAATAACAGCTCTTATCAGAACTACGGCTTGCCCAAGGTCATCCAGCCAGGTGCAAGTGGAGGAGTGGGGAATCAAACCCGGTTCTCCCAGATTAGAGTCCACGCACTTAACCACTACACCAAACAAGATGGACAGTTCCTTGACCTCAGCACTTTGTTCATTATTGAGGACTCATATTATTGCGAAAATCTATTCATGTTAAAATAAATCTTTATAGTAATATACAACAAAAATTCATAGAATAATATCTTAATAATTATATCACGGTTGTTTGTATCGCTTGTACTGGCACGCAGGAGGTCCCAGGTTCAATCCCCAGCATCTCTGGTTAAGGACCAGGCAGCAGGTGAAATGAAAGACCTCTGCCTGAGACCCTGGAGAGCTGCTGCCAGACTGAGTAGGCAATACTGACCTTGATGGATTCGAGGTCTGATTCAGTATAAAGCAGCTTCATGTGTTCATCTCCTACTGGTAGTGATGGGACTTCGCATTTCCTGAGCACTCAGATCCACAGCCCCAGGGATCTTCTGGGTCCGTCAGGGTGCCCAGAACTAAGGCCCACCTAGCACTTATACAGCACTTCACACACAACGCTATAATGGAAGCCGACATGATCGCCATATCGCTGAAGCAAAGGTGAAGCAGAGAGGCCAGCGAAGGCCACCAGGTGAGTTCATCGCCGAGGTGAGATTTTAACTGAAGGCTTCGTGGCTCACGCTCTCGGCCACCGTGCCAGTTTGGTGTAGTGGTTAAGTGCGCGGACTCTAATCTGGGAGGACCGGGTTTGATTCCCCACTCCTCCACTCACAGCTGCTGGATGACCTTGGGCAAGCCACAGTTCTGACAAGAGCTGTCCTTGAAATGGCAGTTCTTGAGAGAGCTCTCTTAGCCCCACCTACCTCACAGGGTGTCTGCTGTGGGGAGGGGAAGGGGAAGGGGAAGGGAGTTTGTAAGCCACTCTGAGGCTCTGAGTGAAGGCCGGGGTATAAATCCAATCTCTTCTTCTTCTTCTAAGAGGTGCTCTGTTAACAGAACCCCCCTCCTGGAGTCAGGTATCAACACCGCCAGCATTTTGGCTCCCGGTTAATTATTTTCACATTCACCAGAATTGCAGGATCTGAGATTCTGTCCTGAAGCTTCCTTACCTGTCTGTGGTTTGCTGCCACGGCCAGGGACAGCTCTGGGCCCTCCTGCAGATTTGCTGCCTTGGCGAGGGTACTGAGGACAACCTGACTCCCTGGCAACACTGCCAGTTTGGTGTAGTGGTTAAGTGTGCGGACTCTAATCTGGGAGAACCGGGTTTGATTCCCCACGCCTCCACTTGCACCTGCTGATGTGACCCTGGTCAGTCACAAACTCTGGCACAGCTGTCCTTGAAAAAGAGCAGTTTCTGTCAGAGTTCTCTCAGCCCCACCCACCTCACAGGGTGTCTGTTGTGGGGAGGGGAAGGGAAAGGAGTTTGTAAGCCGCTCTGAGACTCCAAGTGAAGGGCGGGGTATAAATCCAATCTCTTTTCTTTTTCTTCTTCACCGTCTGATAAGAGTGTTTGAGCACTGTCTGCATTTGCACAGACAACACTCTTTTTTGGGAGGGGAGATTTAAACCCTCTCTCCATATGATTTTTTTCAGATTTTTCTGTGAACCTCAGGGGAGTCCTCCAGGTTTGCAGAACTGTTTATGATAAAAGGTCCTCACTGGGAGAGAGACAAAGCACAAGGTGCCTCTAAGCGAACAGCCACGTTCACCGGAAGTCCTAAGTTTGCGGAACCGTTGATAGTCAGCATGGCCCTGATCTGCAGATTTAAGTATCTGCAGAGTAAGCCACACCTGACTGTTACAGGATTATTGTTATTAAGTTTGTTTATAAGTCTACCTTTCTTGCTGAGCCTCAGGTCAAATCACAAAATATAAAAAGCAATTCAGACAGCATGAAACCAATAAACGATGCAGTGTGACTGGGATTACAGAATTAGAAAACAATGCAAACAAAAAAACTGTCGAAGGTGTAACACGCCGTTAATACAGAAAGCAAATTACAAAGATAAAAAGACTACCATCCTGTCCCTCTCCAAAGTGACCTCCTGAGCTGTTCTGTTATTCTACTGTTCTAATCTATTTATAAAAATGCATCCTTTCATTCCCGTTTTAACTCTGCTGACCGATCGTGGTTTTGTGCTCTGCCCAGCTGCTGGTGTGTGACTTATATATAAAATCTGATTTACTTTATTATATTTATTTTGGTTTTACTATCTGTGAGCTGCTTTGGCCACAAAGGGCGCATAGAAAGATTTGAACAAACAAAATGCTACGCTGGCTCTTGGCAGTAAACAAAAGCCGTGTCGCACCAGCTGCATGGGGGGGGGAGAAGGAGGGGGAGATGACAGCCTCCTAGTTCAGATTCAGACATCGCAGCCCTTATTCACACTTTGAGAACCTTCACGGCTAGACTACTGAAATGCACCCTACAAGGGGCTGCCCTTGGAAGCAATGGTGAGGTACAGCTTACAAGAATACAGGGCATCGTTTTCTGGAGGGGTAACTTGTTAGGAATGTGTTTCTCTAGTCATCCAAAAAACCTTTAGTGGTTCTCTAGAGCAGGCCTCTGCATGACATGAGATGCCCCCACATCGAATGGACCCCACCAACCAAGGTACAGTGGCCCTTCAAAGGACGTGGCAATACTGGTCCCAAATCTCTTCCAGGCCAGGCAACATCACAAGCAACAGAGATTGTGCAATCCCAACAAAATGCTCAGGTGAGCTCCCAGAGGGCCCTGCCGTGGGGAAGACGAGAAACGCAATGCTGGCAAGCCAAACTCATCTCAGGCAGAGTTTCAAGGCACTGAATGTACCGAAACCCTCTTAGAGACTTCAGCTCCGTGAAGGAGAAAGGAGGGGGAGGGTGCACGTTCACTCTTCAGCACAGATCTGCTTTCTCTCATATCACATTTCCAACCAGGGCAGTCCGTTGTCTCAGAGGAAGAATACGGTGCATATTCACGTGACACCTCTATACATGAGCAGAGAACCGAAGCCTTAGAGAAAAGACTCAGCCGCCTTCAGTAGACCATTACCGAGAAAATAAAAAGTCCTACAACGAAGCCCTAACGTGTTATTTCCATGTCGGCTTTGGAATGAAAAACTTTTTCTCTTCCCTTGACGGTTCTGGAACAGATCATGTGACTCCGGGGACTGCACAGATACAGCAGCAGGGGGGAAAAAAGGAAAGGAGATAGCGCCTATCAGCAGATCGGATCGGGTGAGCGTTTGACAAGAACGAGGGCATTTTGTGTCCTAGAAACCCTCCCTCCCCCACAACTAGCTGAGCAACCTGACTGTCTGAAAGGGAACTGTGTACAGAGAGAGACAAGACGGGGGGGGGGTAGTTTTTAAACTCTTACTTTAGAAAGGTCAGCCACGTCCGTGGAAGAGTCATACGTGGCCAGTGGCTCCTGTCCGCCTCCAGAGCTGACCTTCTGGTCTTGCTTCGCTGCTCCTGCCACGGCTTTCTTGGGCCACAGGCGCTTCACGAAAGGAGAGATGATGGGGTACAGATAGGGCTCCAGGAACCTTTTGTAGACCCACAGCAGGACTGGGATGACGATGCAGGGAATGCAAACCATGGCAGCACTTCCGTCCAGGTCCTTGTGGGAAAAGACGGGCTAGGCCGTTAAGGAAAGCGACACAGTCAGTAAAAGCCTCAGGCACTGTCCTCGCGCAAGAGTCTGACATGCATCCCAGCAGCACGTCAGTGGCTGCAGCCCGATGAGACCACGGCGACACGCTTCTGAGTCAACAGGCACAAGCTGTGTGCGGCGTGTAATCATTGACCCATGGCTGGAGGCAGTTCCTCCACCCTAAGGAAGAGCCACATAAGTTAAACGAGGGGTCCCTAACACCATGGGGCCTGCTATCACTTGGTGCTTGGGGGGCCCACAGTGGGAGGGCTTCTGGAGTTCTGGCCCCGCTGGTGGACCTCCTGATGGCTCCTGGGGTTTGGCCACTGTGTGACACAGGGTGTTGGACTGGGTGAGCCATTGGCCTCATCCAACATGGCTCCTCTTTTGCTCTTAACATTTTCCCCAGCATCCACCAAGTGCTTTTAGAAAGTGGGCAGGACCTGGTGGGGCTTTCACCCCAAAGCAGAGCTTCTGATTCCCTCTGCGGATTAAAAGGCATCCTGCTAAGCATAACTTTGGCCTGAAGTGTTGAAGAGTTACTGTTAGAATGACACATAACCCCACTCCTTGGCACTTTGTGGTTGGCTCTACCTCCTGTGGCGGCCATTTTGTAGTCAGCTCCATTTCCTTTGGCAGCCATTTTGTGGCCAGGCCAACCACTCTGTGGCAGATCTCCAAAGGTGCCTGAAGACTCATAAAAACTGAGGATCCCTGAACTTGAGGAAGCCTCCCTCAGCTGAAGAAAGGCTCCAAACTTTGCTCAGGGGCTGGAGGGGACTTGCCAGCAAGGCCAGTACATTTTGTAGTCTTGCCTGTGCAGGGTGCCAACCTCCAGGTGCCCCAACAAAAAGTACTAAGTGCACGGCTCCAGAGTAGCAGGTAAAAAATTATTTACATCAGTATCTTTATTTTTACAGTGCTGACACCAAACATTAAATACTAAGTGAGAAACCAGTTGAAGGAGTTTACATGTCACAAAAGTACCAGTTCGAATAATTACACAATAAATTGGCAATTTAAAAATCCAACTTGGCAGTAATTTACCTAGAAATGTAGCAAATCTTCGTAGTAATCAGTAAAGAGCTGTTGAGGAAGAGAGCTGTTGAGACGGGTGGACTCTACTCCCATTTGGAAGTTTTCTTCATCAAGGCCAGCCTCTCACATTTCAACTGCAGTATATCAAAAACTTTCACAATGTTCTAAACAGCCCTCGAAACTGAAATGTGAAATGTGAAAGCTTTTGATCTGCTGCAATTGAAATGTGAGAGGCTGGCCTTGACGAAGAAAACTTCCAAATGGGAGTAGAATCAGGGCTCTTTTTGTAGAAAAAGCCAAGCAGGAACTCATTAGCATAATAGGACACACCCAACATCAGAAACTCATTAGCATATTAGGCCACACCCTGACAGCACAGCTCATCAGCACATTAGGCCACACCGCCATGTTACCAGAAGTGTGGTTATCCAGCCACACCCACCTTTTGCTTCTTATTCTGTTTACCTTGTTGTCAAAACCCAGTGTTTTTTTTGTAGCAGGAACTCCTTTGCATGTTAGGCCACACACCCCTAATGTAGCCAATCCTAATGCGTTTCTGCTGTTGGGTGTGGCCTATTATGCTAATAAGTTCCTGCTGGGCGTGGCCAACTCGGGAGCCAGCCGGAACTCCGTTCCTGTGCGTTCCTGCCCAAAAATAGCCCTGGATTCGGCACCCCGTCTCAACATCTGTCTTCATCAAGAGCTCTTTATTGATCACTATGCAGGTTTACTACGGCTCTCGGTAAATTACCGCCAAGTTGGATTCTTAAATTGCCAACTTATCATGTGATTATTCAAAATGGTACTTTGCGATATGTGAATTCCTTCACCTGATTTCTCAGTATTTAACGTTTGGTGTCAGCACTGTAAAATAAATCCTTATAATGACGTAAATAATTTTTTGCGTGCTACTCTGGAGCCACGTGCTTAGCACTTTTAGTGTTGGTCGGCTACTATCGTATCCACAACCTCCAGGTGGTGGCTGGAGATCTCCTGGGATTACAACTGATATCCAGGCAATAGTTCACCTGGAGAAAATGGCAGCTGTGGAAAGTTATCTCTATGGCATTATGCCCCACTGAATTTCATCCCCTCTCCAAACCCCTCCCTCCTCCTGCCCCACCTCCAAAATCTCCAGGTATTTACCAACCAGAAGCTGGCATCCCGGTGCCAGAGTCCTGTTCGTTTGCTAGTGAACAGTAAAGAACAAAAGAGAACAAGCAGGAAAACGACAAAGACTGTAGAGTATTCAGAGCTGCCTTGAATGCATGATATGTTTTTAAAACATCTAATTGAAGTGTAATGTAAAGCTTCGTCCTGGGCTAGGATCCAAATCCATCCAATCGTGTTACTAGCCCAGGAAGCACCTGACCAATCACCTTCTAGCAAGCTCCTTGAGCGGGAACATCCGTGATCGGTCCTTATGTGAACAACCTTATTGGTTGGTATTTGTACAGTGGGTGTGGCTACATTAGCCGGGAATGTTTAAAAGCAGGACAGCTGCAATGTAAAGGCTGTTCTGGCTATCAGATGTTGATCCGTGTTGGAGTTGTGTTCGAGTTGAAGAATAAAGCTGTGTTCTTGCTGAATCACTCTCCGACTACTTTGTTAAACGAGCTTCTTTAACAAAGACCTTTTCCCGTAGAAGATGAACAGACCGGGGAACACATGCAAATCCATACACGACAATTTGATCCTGTCACTGCTAATGTAACTCAGAACTGACCCCTCAAATGCAAATTAACTGTCCTTGGCACTACATTAACTGGACAGGTAGAATAATTGCAACCAGTGCTCCCTCTAAGCTGTGGAGTCTTGTGAGCAAAAATTCTGCTTTGCGAGCTGCTGGCATTAAAGCTATGAGCGAGCGATTTGGCTACTGCATAAGTTAGTTTGCTCTGGAGCCATCCCTTCCTGAGCTAAGATGAAAATGTGTGACCCGGAGGCTAAAAAACTGTGAGCTAGCTCACACTATCTCAGCTTAGAGGGAACACTGCACCCCGTTTTTATGCCCATTTATTTGGAAGCACGTCTCAGTGGCGCTCACTTGCAGGATAGGGCTGCGCAAGTTTCCAGCCTGAACACTAAAAAGAGTCACTGGGAAAGTATGTAAATTTTCATTTTTTGAAAGGCAGTTGGACCAAGAAGGCCTGACACGCCCACACCACCTGCCCATAAGCACACAAACTATGTTAACACTGATCACTGTTATTAAGCCAAATCACCTCCTGATGTAAGGCTGAAGAACCTGGCTTAAGCATGAACTTCTGTTTTTTTCTCCAGAGCAGCAGTCCCCAATGTGGTACCCCATCTGTGTCTTGAAAGGAAGCACTTCTTTACACAGCGAGTGATCAAAATGTGGACTTCGCTGCCAGAGGATGCAGTGATGGCCACAAGCACAGACAGCTTGAAAAGAGGATTAGACAGATTCACGGAGGAGAGGTCTGTCTGTGGCCGCTAGACATGACGGCTGAGGGGAACCTCCACATTCAGAGACAGTCAATCTCTGAATCACAGGGCCAGGAAGGAAAGCCAAGGGAAGGCCTCGGCCTCTCTGCCCTGTTGTTGGCCCTCCAGAGGAACTGGTTGGCCGCTGTGTGAGACTGAGACAGGATGCCGGACTAGGTGGACCACTGGTCAGAGCCAGCAGAGGGCTCTTATGTTCTTACAAATCTTGGGGATAAAATTCAGAGAAGTCTTCAATGAAACAGAAAAGAAAAAACAGAAAGAGAAAGCTTCTGGTCACTCCACACCAGCTGACTGTCAGCTAGGCCTCTGTCTAGTCCTGGCTGCCATGGGAGCAGGATGACTTTGGAATGTTAAATTCCATTTCTGATGTGTCTTTCCTCTTTCTCTTATCTATGCTTGACCTTCAGCACCTGGTGTAGTATTTCTCTTGGGAATTAATGCCTGTTACTTTGGTGGGCTTCTACCTGGCCCCTCATTGGCCCTGGTCCATCAGGGGTCTCTGAATTATGTATAACTGTTTGCTTCACGCGCTTTTAGTCAGTTCTAACACAGGATGGTTAAGATATCTGCATACTATCATATGTCTCAATCAATGTTTCCCTCTAAGCTGTGGAATCTTGTGAGCAAGAATTCTACTTTGTGAGCGACTGGCATTAAAGTTGTGAGCGAGCGATCTGGCTGCTGCGTAAATTAGTTTGCTCTGGAGACATCCTTCCTGAGCTAAGACAAAAACGTGTGAGCCGGAGGCTAAAAAACTGTGAGCTAGCTCACACTAACTTAGCTTAGAGGGAACACTGGTCTCAATAAACTTTACTTCTTTGAATGAAAGCTGTCGGGAACTGATCGCTGCGGGACACTAACTAGCAAAGCAGTGAGCTCATCTTCGGCAGTTGCATCGTAGTTGTGCGCCCTCGGCTCGGCCACAAACCTTGGATCTCTGGGCTCAGCAATCCCTTTAAACCAAACTGCACCTCCTCCTCAAAACACAGAGCCCTTCAGTTCCTTGAAACGAGAGCTGCCACAACTTCGGACGCAGCTGCCTCCATTGTAGGGCGAAGCTTGGCTCGGAACCCCCCAACATTCTACAATCGGTTCAAACTCCGAGGCGGCCAATCTGTGATGACGGCACACTCTCAAAATTCCAAGTGCGCCCACAGTCTCGGAACACCCGCTTTAGAGTCTCTCCATGCGTCTATCAGGAAGGTCAGATTAATGTTTACGAGGCATGTTATTCCCAGGAACGTATTTTAAAACACAGGGCTGTGAAACCAAGTTGGTAGCTGCTCACAGCTAACACGAGGTATGGTGAGCTAACCTCGGGAAATATCCGGCTTCCACGCCTGGCCCACTGCTCTTTGAACAGGGAGTTTTGGATTGCTGGCAGGGGCTCTCCACGGTCTCAGGCAGAAGTCCTTCACATCACCGACTACCTGATCCTTGAGTTGGAGACGTCAGGGATTGAACCTGGGACCTTCTGCATACCAAGCAGGTGCTCTACCACTAAGCTGCGGCCCCTCCCCTAAACAACCATATTGTACATCTCCCCCTCTCTAAATGTGTATGTGTGTGTTTTTTGCCGTCGAGTTGCAGCCAACTCATAGCAAACCTATAGGATTTTCAAGGCCAGAGACATTCAGAGGCATTCAGAGACATTGCCTGCCTCTGTGTACTCACCCTGAACTTCCTTGGTGGCCTCCCATCCAATTACTAACCAGAACCAATCCTGCTTAGCTTCCGAGATCTGACAAGATCAGGCAAGTCTGCGCTAGCCAGGTCAGCACATATCTACATCAGTAAACTACAAAGGGTGAAATAAGAGCCCTGTGTCACCTTGAAGATGAACCCATTTGTCACAGCATAACCTTTTGTGAGACTGAGGCTGCTTCCCCAAGGAGCAGACAAATTTATATCAAAACTACAGACAGCAGAAGGAAGCAAGAGAGGAGGAGGGCTCAAGAAGCTCAGTTTCTCAGGACAAGGGATGGGACCTTGCCCTGCCAAGCCCAGATGGAAACAAGATCCCCGTGAGAAGTGTAAGCGACCCACCGGAAGGGATGCAGACCACTCCCAACCAGTGTTCCCACTAAGCTGAGTTAGAGTGAGCCAGCTCACAGTTTTTTAGCCTCCGGCTCACACATTTTTGTCTTCGCTCAGGAAGGAGGGCTCCAGAGCAAACTAGTTTATGCAGCAGCTAAATCACTCGCTCACAACTTTAATGCCAGTAGCTCACAAAGTAGAAATTTTGCTCACAAGACTTCACAGCTTAGAGGGAACACTGCCAACTGCTGAAGTAGAATGAATGTGAATGGTCAAAAAGATGAACAATGAAGAAGACTAACAAGAATGCCTCTCTAGTCAAGATTTAAAAAACAACTCTTACAACCTTGCTTCTTCCTCAGATGCAGATATTTGGAATCAAGTTACTACCTAGGGCTGCCAGCTTCAGGTTGGGAAATTCCTGAAGATTTGTGGGTGGAGACTGGGGAGGGCAGGGTCTGGGTAGGAGAGGGACCCCAGTGAAGTACAACGTCACGGAATCCACCCACCCAGTAGGGTTCCCAACTCCCAGGTGGTGCCTGGAGATCTGGAATTACAACTGATCTCCAGTCAACAGAGATCAGTTCTCCTGGAGAAAACAGCTGCTTGGAAGGGTGGATCGATGTCATTATACCTTGCTAAGGCCCTAGTCATGTATGGCTGCGAGAGTTGGACTATAAGGAAGGCAGAGTGCCAAAGAATAGATTCTTTTGAACTATGGTGCTGGAGAAGACTCTTGAGAGTCCCTTGGACTGCAAGGAGATCAAATCAGTCAATCCTAAAAGAAATCAACCCTGACTGTTCCCTGGAAGGCCAGATAATGAAACTGAAGCTCAAATACTTTGGCCACCCAATGAGAAGGGAGCACTCACTGGAGAAGACCCTGATGCTGGGAAAGACTGAAGGTCAAAGAAGACGGGGACGGCAAAGGATGAGACGGTTAGACAGTGTCATAGATGCAACGGACATGAAGTTGAGCAAATGTCAGAGGACGGCGGCAGACCGGAAGGCCTGGCGTGATCTGGTCCATGGGGTCGCGAAGAGTTGGACTCGACTGTGACTGAACAACAACCAAAAGGTCCCTTTCCTCCCCAAACCCCACCTTCCCCAGCCTCTGTCCCCAAATATCCAGGAATTTCCCAACCCTAAGTCGGTAACCCTACCTCCAAAGCAGCCAGTTTATTCAGAGGGATAGATCTGTGTCGCCTGGAGATCAGCTGTCATTCCGGGAGATCTCCAGGCCTCACCTGGAGATTGGAAACCCTGTGCCAACCCCCAGGTACCGGGTTGCCATGTCATAAATGAGGGAAACTGCCACCATCTGATTAACTGCGCTGAACAGCCGAACAATGTCACAGCTGGAAACGCTTAAATGACCATAAGGCACAGCTGCTTCTTTAAAAAGAACGCTCCCCTCCCCTTGCCTATTTCCAAAACTTCAATTAAAATAATAACGACAACATTGGTACTTACAAATGAGCAGCTGAATTGCCCTGCGAGACCCATGCCAAGTTTAAAAATTTACAATAAAAGAGCGGTCTTACCCAACGAGACACTCACCGGCGCAGACCTCCAACTGAGCTTTGGACTGGAGGAAAAACGACGCTTCACTTCCGGGAAAAACTGGCGTCATTCAACGAGCTCCAATGGGGACGAGAGGAGGCCGCCACGTGACGCACAAGGAAGCGTCTGGGCTCCTTGCCGACTCGTTCCGGCCATGACACTAGAGGCAAAGAGGCACAATCGCAGAGGCGCTTTTACCGCTCCGGCTGAATTGTTCTTCTTGGAACGTGGCATGGAGAGGAGAGGAGATGGGCTTATTAAAAATTGTGTTTCCTACCCCGGCCTCCCCCCCGAAGATCGTATCCTCGTTTGGCATAGAGTTTTTTATTTATTTCATTTCATTTATACCCCGCCCTCTCCGCACGCGGGCTCAGGCACCACCTGGTGGCTTAGGGCGGCTTACAAAACACAGAGTTTAGTACATGTTATATTGCTTTGTTGTTGTCGTTACTAGAATATGTATATTTGTTTGTAATTTGGAAGATACATGGAATTTATAACAAATTGCACGTTTGCTGAAAGGTTTCTTTTTAAAATAAATCTATTCCCCCACCCCCAAAAAATCTGTGTTCCCATTCGGCATGGATTTGACTCTTTACCCCGTGCAAGACCTCACATTCCGTTTCAATGTTGACACGGCCGTCTTCTGTTCTTATAGCTTGCAAGGACGGTGTGTATCACCATTGCTCCTAGAGACGTTTGATTAACGGGACAGGACAACAGCTAAAAAACTAATGGATTTTATGCTTTCAAGGGTTACAGCTGGCCCTGGCCCCACTGCTGGGCCTTCTGGTGGCCCCTGGTATTTTGGGCCACTGTGTGACAGTGTTGGACTGGATGGGCCATTGGCCTGATCCAACATTACAGTCTCTTTATGTTCTTTGCTCTCTCCGTCAGATACAGTATTAGTTGCTTCAGGTAGGTAGCCATGTTGGTCTGTAGCAGCGGGAAAAAGTTTGAGTCCCATGGCACCTTTAAGACCCACCAAGTTTTATTCAAGGTATAAGCTTTTGTATGCATGCACCCTTCTTGTATCTGAAGAAGTGTGCACGCACAGGAAAGCTAATACCCTGAATAAAACTTGGTTGGTCTTAAAGGTGCCACTGGACTCAAATATAAGTTGCTTCAACTTCACATATTCACTGAACAGCGATGCCAGTTTTTACTCCCCCAACTCTCTTAGCACGTGGAATCCTGTTTGGCACCCTCTAATCCAAGTGAGCCTGTAGCTAAACTTTTTCATTTCAGAGCTACAGCATTTAGACTTTAGCACCAAGCCTTGAAACAACTACTTTCTCCACTACCTCTGAGTGCTTAAAAATCCAGATGGTAAACAGTTCCAAAGGATTCAGAAGTTTGTAATTTGAACAGCTTCCACCCATTTAGGGACCACAAGGCTTCTTCCAGTTAGTGACTATAGAAGAAATCAGCTTCACGTCCTAGAAATATGAAGCACAAAGCCTGGCCCTAAACAAGTTTCCAGGTTGCCAATCTCCAGGTGGCATACAAAAAAAAAGGAAATACTGTGATAAAAATATTTAATATTTCATGTAAACATCAATATGTATATCTATTCAAACATGAAAATTTCGCTTAGGAAATTCTGACATATTCAAGGAAAAGTCCAACATCATGATATCCTCGAGCACCCGGTTTTATACTCATTTCATTAGTCTTCCTCAGGAGTAATCCTCCAGGGTTGGAAGGTATAACCTCTTGATACAGCTTAATTTCTTATGAATGCAGTTTAAACTTCTTTTTTACTGTCTTGCATTTATTGCAGCTGAAATTCTTTTTCAAAATATCTTCCAGTTCCATTAGGAGCAAGCCAGTTTAATTTCTAGAAGTAGCAGCCAGTCCACTATTTTTATCTGGCTAGAAGCCTTCTTATATTCAAATTGACTGGCAATTGCTTTCTCTCTCATGTAGTTGCTCTCAGGACGGGAGTAGCATCTCCAGGCGACAGAGATAATACAAGATGCAAATGCCTGTAAAACTAACACTTAATCAGAACAAAGTATGAGCACAGTGGCACCTTTAAGACCAACCAAGTTTAATTATGGGTATAAGTTTTTTGTGTGCATGCACACTTCTTCAGATACACGCACACGAAAGCTTATGCCCGGAATTAAACTTCGTTGGTCTTAAAGGTACAACTACACTCAAACCTCGTTCTGTTACTTCAGAACACAGCTACCCACCTGAACAACAGTTAATGACTTGATGTATCACCATTGAACACAATAAAACACGATTGCTGCCTCCCCACCAGAGGAACAGCAGTTTGCCAGTTTGGTGTAGTGGTTAAGTGTGCGGACTCTAATCTGGGAGAACCGGGTTTGATTCCCCACTCCTCCAATTGCACCTGGCTGGATGACTTTGGGCAAGCTGTAGTTCTGGTAAGAGCTGTCCTTGAAGAAGAGCAGTTTCTGTCAAGAGCTCTCAGCCCCACTTACCTCCCAGGGTGTCTGTTGTGGGGAGGGGAAGGGAACAGTTTGTAAACAAGTCTGAGACACCTTTGGGTAGTGAAGGGCAGGGTATAAATCCAATCTCTTCTTGCAAACACAACTTTTAACTTGGAATTCTAATTGCGTTCCGTGGGACTAGCTGCCAGATAAGTGAGCACAAGATTTCAGCTAGTTTAACAGCATTCAAGCGCCCTTAGAAAGTTTGAGAAGCTGAAAAATTGTTCCTGCACACTGGGTGCTGTCAAGTTGCTTCTGACTTATGGTGACCCTGTGAATTAGTGGCCTCCAACACATCCCACCTTTAACAGCCTGACTCAGGTCCTGCAAAACTGAAGGCCGTGGTTTCCTTGACGGAGTCAATCCAACTCATCTTGGGTCTTCCTGCTGCCTTCAACTTCTCCTAGCACGATCATCTTTTCATAATGTGACCAGAATATAGAAGAGATTGGATTTATATCCCGCCCTTCACTACCCAAAGGTGTCTCAGAGCGGCTGACAAACTCCTCTCCCTTCCCCTCCCCACAACAGACACCCTGCGAGGTAGGTGTGGCTGAGAGCTGACAGAAACTGCTCTTTTCAAGGACAGCTCTGACAGAACTATGGCTTGCCCAAGGTCATCCAGCAGCTGCAAGTGGAGGAGTGGGGAATCAAACCCGGTCCTCCCAGATTAGAGTCCGTGCTCCTAACCACTACAACAAACTGGTGCCATTGCTCTCCATTTAGTCCTTTTAGCTTACAGGAAGTGAGATTATCCTGTTTTTGGAGAATATGTATTATGAATATGTAATATGTTGTCACCCAAACAGTCTCTTGTAGCACCTTACAGATTAACCAGTGTTAATCTGTTATTGCTGTATTGTGTATTTTATTGCAGGATTTTAATCTAAATTATTTATCGTATGTTTCCTCCTGTTGTGAGCTGCCCTGAACCCTGCTTGCGGGGAAGGGCAGCCTAAAAATTGAATGAATGAATTGTGGGCTGCAGTCTACTGCAGCTGCATGAAATGTTATCCTCCATGGCAGACTCACATGCATGCAATGGTACACATAAAATAATGGGGAATGGATATGTGATTGAACGCTGCGGACATTAAAAAAATCCAGGAGACAAGTGTGTGATGGTAATTTGGAGGGTACCAACAAAAGCAGGATGCTGTCAAGAGAGAAACCATCAGAGTGGGTGTGGCCCATTGACAAAACATAATGAATTGGCAAGTACATAAACATCTTATTTTCTATAGCAAGCCAGACAAACTCCCAGTCTGTATTGAGACCAAGTCTAATGTCAAATCTGCACATGTATTCTAAAGGATATTGTAAGGCTTTTAACAGCTATGTAAGAAAAAAACAAATACAGTTAACTTGTGTTTTATCTTTATTTGTGAAATGAATATAGTGTTTATTCCCGAGCCATGAGTTTCTGCTTCTTCAGTTTCTTTTGGGATATCTGAAAAATAAAGATAAAATTAATCAAAGTCTACCACAAATACCCACATGTGTTTACTAAAACTTACTACTAACATAATATGGGGGATGGGTCCCATCAATGGCTACTAGCCATGATGACTAAATGGAACCTCCAAATTCAGAGGCAGTCAACCTCTGAATACCAGTGTTGGAAGCCAACATCAGAGGGAGGCCTCCAGGCCACGTTCTTGGCTCTCCAGGGTAACTGGCTGGCCACTGCGTGAGACCGGATGATGGTGTACAATAATCACCGGTCTGATGCAGCAGGGATGCTATTATGTTCATAACCTCCAATATACGACCAAATTAAAAAATCCTACCAGCCTGATGAAATTATTTGAGGACGAGCAATGTCTCTTTTTACTAACAGCCACAGAAAAGTTTGGATAAAAATCAGCACAAATCAAAACAATACTATTTCTCATTGTAAAAACACAATTATAGAAGAGGAGATCGGAGTTATACCCCGCCCTTTGCTCGGAGTCTCAGAGCGGCTTACAAACTCCTCTTCCCTCCCCACAACAGACACCCTGGGAGGTAGGTGGGGCTGAGAGAACTCTTTCAAGAACTGCCCTTTCAAGGACAGCTCTTGACTATGGCCAGCAGCTGCAAGTGGAGGAGTGGGGAATCAAACCCGGTTCTCCCAGATTAAGAGTCCATGCACTTAACCACTACACCAAACTGGCTCCCAGGTAATTCCTTGTGCACCAAAGTTTATTGTTCTTAAATGTTTTTAAAAGTCTTCATATAAAACGAAGAGTTTACAAAAAACGCCACAAGATCTAGTTCACAGACCCAGAATCCGCAGGGCCAAAGAGCATCATACCTTCTTCTTCTGAGCGACCTCTTCTTCTGGCTTGGGGACGATTTGCTCCTTCTCTGTGAGGATCATTTCGATGTGGCAGGGGGAGCTCATATAGGGGTTGATGCGACCGTGAGCCCTGTAGGTTCGCCTGCGCATTTTCGGAGCTTTGTTGACCTGGATGTGCTCGATTACCAGAGAATCCACATCCAGACCCTGGGGGGAGAAGCATTTAAGACAGTCCTCGTTACAAACCCCAGCAATGAAGCAGACATTCTCAAGCAAAGCGAAGACTTTCCAAAAGAAACAAAATAACAACAACAACCCAGACCTGGAAAGTCAAATGTCCCTACAGTACAGAATGCTTAAAATGTGGAATTGCTTATAGATAATTAAAATGTAGAATTCAGTGCCAGAGGGTGTAGTGATGGCCACAGGAATAAACTGCTTGAGACCGGATACTTATCTTCCCTGAATCTATCAATGGCTACTAGCTATGGTGACTAAGGGGAATGTCCACATTCAGAGGCACTAAGCCTCTGAACCCGAGAGCCAGGAGGCAATATCGGGGGAAGGCCTCGGCCTCTCTGCCCTGTTGCTGGCCCTCCGGAGGAACTGGTTGGCCCCTGTGTGTGAGACAGGATGCTGGACTAGATGGACCACTGGTCTGACCCAGCAGGGCTCTTCCTGTTTTAATGAAGGCCTCGGCCTCTATGCCCTGTTGTTGGCCCCTCCAGAGGAACTGGTTGGTCACTGTGTGTGAGGCAGGATGCTGAACTAGATGGACCACTGGTCTGACCCAGCAGGGCTCTTCTTATGTTCTTATGAAGGCCTCGGCCTCTATGCCCTCTTGTTGGCCCTCCAGAGGAACTGGTTGGTCACTGTGTGTGAGGCAGGATGCTGAACTAGATGGACCACTGGTCTGACCCAGCAGGGCTCTTCTGATGTTTTTATTTTCAGCTAGACACCAGAACAGTGGACAAGAACTAGAGTTGTTTCAAAGGCATCCTACCAGAGTTGTCACAAACACCCGAAACACACAACTTGCATGTTGTACCCAAGAAGCCTAAAATCCCTTCCTTGAACTCCGGTTCTACCTCCAGGGTTCGAAGGTTTCCGTGGCACTTTTTTAAAGGTCAACCTCATTAACCCCAGCCCCTTACCCTACAGGGCTCCCGCTCCCCTCCCCTCCCCAAAAGCCTCAGAATGATCCTGCTCATTTTCATGGCTTCAGTTATCACCTTTATGGTACTAAACTCCCAACTGTTTTCTTCACCTATCTTGCTTTCTGTAAGTTTGTCTCATTCCGCAGCCAGCAGAATGGCTTTTTTTCTTTCCAACCCCCCCCCCCCAAGCCCTGCCTTTCACCTCTGAGCCTGCTGCTGAACACCTTCCTCCGCTATTCTGACTGCCTCCCTTCCATCTTCAATGCAGTTCCCATTACATCTTTTTTTAAAAAAAACTGGTGTTTCCAGTTATGGGATATAGGGAGAGGCTGTGGCGCAGTTGAAGAACCTCTGCTTCGCATGCAAAACGGCTCAGGCAGTGTTGCCTTTAAGCTGAGTTAGTGTGAGATAGCTCACAATTTTTTTAGCCTCCAGCTCACAGATTTTTGTCTTAGCTCAGGAAGGACAGCTCCGGAGCCAACTAATTTACGCAGTAGCCAAATTGCTTGCTCACAACTTTAATAGCCAGTAGCTCACAAAGTAGAATTTTTGCTCACAAGACTCCACAGCTTAGAGGGAGCCTTGGTCCCAGGCTCAACCTCTGGCAGCTCTGGTTTAAAAGGACCAGGCAGTATGTGATGAGGGAGACCTCTGCCTGACAGCCTGGAGAGCTCCTGCCCATCTGAGTAAATGACGCTGATCTTGATGGAGCTAATGTCTGATCCAGTAGAAAGAGGCTTCATGTGGCAATTTTTACCTTCAGCTCAGCGTTGCTCTCAGCATTCTTGAGCATGTGCAGGAGGAACTCGGCACTCTTCTTCGGCCAGCGCCCCTGCGTCCAGCCCCACTGCTTGGCCTAGAATGTGAAGAATGTCACACTGAGTTTCCTTTTAAACCAGAAGATGCACGTGGTTTCCATTTCCAGCAGTTGCTCAGAATTGAGATTTCTTTTCACGGTTAATCCAAAGGTGTCCTAAGAAAGTCATCATCGCAACCACAGCTGTGCTACACATCCAAGCGACTTTACAGCTAAAGCAGTTCCTCGAAAATATTTATATCCTGTACATAAGCAACCCCCACACAATATACTCCCCGCTTGTCTTACTCCTGGGATTTTGCAGTGCCTGCAAAGAGACCTCGTTTCAAACACAGTGAAAATAATCTGCTACTGAATTTAGCACTGCAGGGCCCAGATGGACAGGCAGGCAAGGGGGCAGTGACCTGACAGATTAAAGAAAACTTTAAGCTGCTTTATCCCCGTGCCACATGTAGTATACACGCTTCCTGCACTGGGTTGCAATAATCTTACATACTCATTGTGGTTTCAATGTTTAGTGTACCACAATTGATTGTCGGTTTCCTCCCAGTTAATCTGTTATGGGTCTCCTCTGTCCAGCCAACAGTCACGTATCTATCCCCTTCATCCTTCACAGACTTTTTTAAATATATAGTTTATTTATCTATTTTCCATAACAAAAATACAAAAAACAAAATTTTAATATAGATCATGCTTTTGGAGTTCCTTTACACATTTTTTCCCATCTATCTAGTTTCTGCTATCTTTTTTAAAACACATTTTCTTCTTTCCCCAACAATATCATATTTAGTTTATCCATTTCTTTTATTTCCATAATTTTTGTAATCAACTCTTCTCTACCTGGTATTTTATCTGATTTCCAGCATTTAGCTATAAGGATTCTAGAAATAGTGAGTATATACAATGTCACACACAAATCATTATATTTAATCCCTTCTGGCAACATATTAAGCAAATATATTTCTGGTTCTAACTTCAGATCTATTCCTACTATTTCCACTATTAGTTGCTGTATGGGTTTCCAAAATTTAGCCAGCTTCTCACACCTCCACCATATATGAAAATATGAGCCAATATTTTTTTTTTGCACCTCCTGCAGTTCCCTGAAACATTTGTATAACATTTTGCTACTTTGTCTGGTGATCAGTGCCACCTGTAAAACATTTTAAAAATGTTTTCTTTATAGGATGTAGCCCTTAATAGTTTAGTTGATTTCCACATTTTAGCCCATTTCTCCACAGACTTTTATAAAACTGTACCTGAGCACACCTGCCAACCCCACCGTTGTAGCGGCGAAAGGGCACACACTGTTTCTTCAGCGTCACATCTTTTAAGTACTTGGTGGCCTTCCGAATGTGCATTCCCTTGATGGCTTGGGCTGTCTCACGTGTATTCTGAAAAGGGAGGGGGGAAAGGGCAAAACAATGGGCATCATCAGCTGCTTTCTACACATTCTTTGGAGCTAAATAGGCTAAAAACCCTGAAGTCAGTTACTCAGACACACAGAGCTTTGTAGAGTTACCACCAAACCTCGTACAACAACCAAAACTTAACCGGAGAAGTAACTGCTCAGAGCGAACTGGTGTTTTCATGATGAATCTAAAGGTGTCCTAACTCGGTCATCACCGCAGTTACAAAACTCTTCCCCCCCAAGAAGGAAATGACCCGACTGTTCTCCAAAATATTCAGCACGTTTAGTTTTTATTCTTAATGCACAGCCTAAGCCTAATCAGAAGAACTGTCATACAATCCCTGACTTTTCCTGGTCCTGGAATGTTGACTGCGATAAGTTTTATTACAATCACTTCAGCCCATGGAACTGAGAGAGCACTCAGGTGCGACCTAATCTCTTAATAAACCACAGCTGACAAGATCTGGGGCAACTTGGAGACTCTATGGCAGAGGCGTCCAACTCATTTGTTATGAGGGCCGGATCTGACACGTCACTTTGTCCAGCCGGGCCGTGCACGCCATAAAAAGTAATGTTGGGTACCAGAAATATAAACTTTACAAAGGTCAGCAACTGCTAAGCTCCGAGTTGGTGTGTCCTCACGGGCTGGGAGGGGGATGCAGAGCAGGGGTCATTTCGTAGAAAAGGAGCTAGGGGGACTCATTAGCATAACTCATTAGCATATGCCTCACCCCCTGACATCACCGGAAGTGTGTCCTTCCCACAGCCGGCGGCGACCTCCAGCGGGCACCAGCAGGGAGCTCCAGGCCCCGCCCTCCCGCACCTCACCCAGGGGGGTGGCGTCCCCCCCCCCAAATGACCCCTGGTGCAGAGGAACACCCACACGGGCAGACTGGAGACCCAGCAGTGCAGTGCTGGGCAGACGCTCCCATGCCCCAACAGAGGATCATCTGCACTCCCCACCCCCCGTGCAAACACTGATCCCTGCAGCCATCCAGGACAGCATCCCTGGAGCTGCAAGCCGAGTGGAGAGGTATGAATGCAGCTGCAGTGGCTCCCAACTTACCAGTCCCTGAAGGGGTTCTGCTTGACTGCTGTAGACGGGGTTGTCCCACCGTACAGAAGCCACAATTGGAGTGGCTCCACCCCCCCCCCAAAGCAGGCTCCTGTTCCCTCCCTTGCACCAGTTGCTTGCGGGCTGCATAACAGCCCTGGATGGGCCCGTTCCAGCCCACGGGCCTTACGTTTGACACCCCTGCTCTATGGCAATGAAAGGGCCCTGGAAATAAGATTCTACCTTACCAATCTCTTCTTATCTTTTCCTTTTACTTATTACATTGGCAGAACTCAAGAGTTCACAGCAAATTATGTTAAGGGATGACAGTACTGGAAACAGACTAAGTTAACCTTGTACAATACAACAAAAATCAAAGTTAAGCTATAAAAATATATATTCCAGTCACATCCAGTGACTGTGCGTACTGAATACACGACACCAAGCAAAAGGTATGCTGTAGCCACACACTCACACTTTAAGGAGGAAAAAAAAAAAATCAAAGTTAGATTCCACATACCTTGAAGTGGACTCGAAGATTGGAGCCCCTTGACTTGCATGCTGTAAGGGAAAGAAAATGAACACTGAAATCTTAATGCATCCTAAATGTGTTCTTAAACTGCAGGGTTATTTTTTTTGCAGTTGTTTTTATATATGTTCTAATAACACATTGAGTTGTGCAAGGTAGAATGCTCGTTAATAGGCATTTTAAATAAATAACTGTAATTATGTCTAAAGCATTTCAAACATGCACCTGAGAAAGTTACTTACATTTTGTGGGGTTCTCTGGATCAAGCGAGTAGCGGACCATTTTCAGAGCTTAACTAAGAAAAAAATTGGAAAAGTCATGATTCAGATTTGCAACAGAAGGGCAACTGCGTTCTCTCGATTACCTAAGAGACTGCGATATAATTTAAAAGAAAGCTGCTCAGACATCACAGTATTTTCATGAGTTAATCCAAAGGTGTCCTAAGAAAGTCATCATTGCAGCCATAGCTTTTAATCACAAGACTTTCTGCCCCTTAATTCATACACACAGAGAGAAGATAAAGGCAAAAGGCAGACTCAATTCACCATTTCCCAAAACTTTACTTCACTTTCCTAGAGTATAATCCTACATATAGTTACTCCACTCTAAAGTCACTGATTTCAATAGAATAACTGTGTACTGGATTGAACACCTAGTATCACCGTCACAGAGCTAAAGAATTTCACCAACTACTAAAAACAATGTAAACACTCAATTATGATACATTAATACATTTTCTCAGAGGGTAACATCTTAAGAGACCAATATGATTTTCAAGGTATGAGCTTTCAAAAGTCAGTTCCTTTTTATGGCTTCATTAACAAGGCCACAAGTCTAAAAAAAATTCATATTTTCGGGTAGCACAAAGAATCACCGAAGGCAATGTAAATTACAGATTGCTTTAAGAAAACCAACAATAACCAGCCTTTGATAACATCTCACAAACTCACGTTTGTTTGTTAACAGATTTTTAGAAGGCAGCTTTAATTTTGGAAGTACTACTCCTGCCTGGGCCTTATGGATTTTAACCCAGCCCTGTTAAGATTGGCTTTGTTTCAGACTGACCAGATGTTATTAGTTTCAAGAACTACTACTGCCACTGAAGGACCACTCTGAAAAGAACGCAGTCTAATTGACGAGCTTTACATAATATGCAATATGCAGCACTCAGAATTTACAGAAACGATGGGATGAGTAAGGGGGTTCCACTTGCATGCAATGTTCCCTCTAAGCTGTGGAGTCTTGTGTGCAAAAATTCTACTTTGTGAGCAACTGGCATTAAAGCTGTGAGCCAGCGATTTGGCTACTGCAGAAATTAGTTTGCTCTGGAGCCATCCCTTCCTGAGCTAAGACAAAAATCTGTGAGCCGGAGGCTAAAAAACTGTGAGCTAGCTCACACTAACTCAGCTTAGAGGGAACACTGCTTGCATGTATACACCACCTATTCACATACATACGCCTCTTCCAGGGTCCCTTGTTTGGTCTCTAAGATTATCCACATTTGGCCTGGCCATGCAAACGCTGCACTTCGTTTCCACGCCGTAATACGAAAGCCGTCCCAAAGGCATCCCTACCTTTAATGTCTACAAGACCACAAAAAGCTTCGACTCCTTTTCCAGCTTACATTAACATTTCCCATAATGCTTTTTCCTCCCCATCGCTGCCACGCTACTGCTCAAGCCGGCGCTTCGACATCCGGGGCTTTCAGGGCCCCCCCGTTCTTTAGAAGAGCGGCCATTTTCGCCGCTTCCAACCAGGACCTCTCCGTCCGTGCGATTCCCCCGCCTCTCAGCCCCCAATCTCGGAAATGCCGCAGCGAGAGGTCGGTTATCCGTCTCCCCTCTCTATCCAGCATGATCCCCGGGGCCTCCATCGCGGGATGGCGGCGTTCGGTGGCGGATACCAAGCCAGGCCCTGCGCGATCCCATTTAGCTTACCTGAAGACGTTCACTACCGCCGGGAAAAGGAAGGGCAGAGGATTCTGGGAGCATTTCGTGAGACTTCTGAGTCTCGCGAGAGTTCCCGTCTGCCAGAGCGAAAGCGAAGGCGGAAATTTGATTTTATTGGTCAGGGGGCGTGGATCAAGTGCGGGACTGAGAATACAACGAAGGGGCCGTGGGGGGTAGTGGCCGTGGAAGGCAGGGTGTAAAAAGCTGTGGTTTTAAATCATTGTAATGTTACACTTATGGCAGTATTGTTACACTTCTGGCAAGCTAAAGAAGCCTGTCCTATATTTTAACATCTGATAGGGCATGTATAGAGAGAGGGACAGATGAATTGCGTTTTACCAATTTCTTTTCAATCCTTTGCTCAGTCTGATGCTGTGCTAAAAAAGTATGCTTAACATCACTCGGAACATGTGGTGCCACTGACAACAAGTGCTCTGATTCAAGTACTGATCCAGTGGCAAAGTGCTACTTCTGGAAGCCTGCAGATGTTCTGACACTGGAACTAGATGGACCGAGGTGATAACGTTGAGCAACTCTGCCGCAAGTAAAAACTCCAGCCACCAGGTGGTGCTGTTCAATAGGCTTGAAATTTCAACAAGTTATAGCATAGTTAGTAGCAACTATCACCGCTTAAATCCTAGGGGTATTTAGGTATTTAGGTGTGTTCCTCTGAAGCAGCAAAACAAAGTTTGAGTCTAGTGGCACCTTTAACACCGACCAACCAGAGGATTCGAACCCAGATCTTCCAGATCCTATTATGACATTCGAAACACTGTACCCCACTGGTCTTCTAATAAATAACACCGTGTAAATCTGCCCGTTTGTTCTACCAGCTTGAGAACCAGGTTCGATTCCCCACTCCTCCACATGCAGCCAGCTGGGTGACCTCGGGTCAGTCACAAGTTCTCTCAGAGCTGTTCTCTCATGAGCATTTCTCTAGGAGCTCTCTCAGCCTACCTCAAAGGGTGTCTGTTGTGGGGAGAGGAAGGGAAGGTGATTGTAAGCCACTCCGAGTGAAGGGCGGGGTGTAAATCCAACCCTCCTCCTTTGTTCGGAGCCCCGGTTGGCATTCCAGAACGAGGTCAGATTTATACATTATATTTCACTCACAAAATGTAACTCCTGTTGACTTCAGTGGAATTCGACTGACGCAGATGTATTGTAAGCAACATAGCCTTGAGGTTTAGGGACAGCCTTGCACGTGACGTATGTAATATGAGTTAATGATCAATTGCCCCACGTACTATCGAGCAGGTGTTGCGCTTTGCTAGGAATAGCATAGCGGAGGCTTTGTACATACGCATTATTGGTGCACGATGATTCCAATGTCTTTTCTCTCTGTTCCTGTACTGCCCCTCCCTTGTTGAGGTATTTCCCCATTCATAAGAGCAGTAGCTGCTTGCCTTGCTAGGGCGTTCGTATCAGCTGACCACGTCTCTTCTGTTTTCTCGATGTTGACTGTAGCACAGCAACCTGATGCTTTTGCAAGATGTATGAACTGAGACATCCTGGCTTAATCCTGGTTTGTTCTCCTTGGAAGGCAAGCCAGAATATCCCTGGGGTCTTGGGGGAGGGAGGGGGATGACGGTGACCAGGGGTCATTTCATAGAAAAAGAGGTGCAGGAGCTCATTAGCATAACTTATTTGCATGTGCCACCACCACCCCACATCACCGGAAGTGTGTCAGAAGGCAACACCCACCGCTCAGGCTCCACTGGACTGTTTTGGACTGCTAGCTATTGGGGGGGGGGAACGTGCAGATCTGTCCTCGCAGAGGAGGGAGAGCTTGTAGCTGAATAAGAATTGGTCTTAAAGGTGCCACTGGACTGTTTTGGAGGGGGGGGCTGTGCAGCTTACCTGGCTGCTTCTTGCTCTGACTGAGGGCTGCTGGGAGCAGGGGGTGGGGCTTGTTGCATGTGCCCGCCCCCTGGGCTCTTTACTGCCGGAGCTCCGCTCCTGTGCGCTCCTGCAGGAAATGACCCCTGACGGTGACGAAACCAGCATTCGTCAAAACACAGTTTCAGCGATCACCCAAGATCCGGTTTTACAAGCTAGCCATGGTCCGAATACACCACAGTTTTGCAATATGTCTGACCCAAGCCACCGGGCTGGTTCCCGTGCACTGATTGTGCATATTGCTTGACTTGCACCGGGGAACATACGGAACGGCCCCTCTGGAAATCATGGTGATTGAGGTGACGGGAAAGTTCTGTTCGCAGCACTGGAACTGTTCATTCACAAGTCAGGTTGCCAGCTCTGGGGTGGAAAATCCCAAGCCACACTAGGGTTTGCCAGAGGTCAACCATGACTTCCAGGCATACACACGAACACACAAAATACTCACAAAAATAAAATGAAAAAGAATGCTTGCAAGGGAAGTAAAGGTACCGTGCATATTGTAATCAGCCTGATTAAAGCAGAGGGGAAATGGGGGCAGAAAATTAGCATCTGTAATGACATTTATTTATTTATTGTATTTCTACCCCGCCCTCCCCACGAATGGGCTCAGGGCGGCTTACAGAAAGGGCACCATGTGCCAATATAAAACAGTAAAACACATAAAACAACCATTATCAGAATAAAGTGCTCAGCGGTATTATTGAGCAATCAGAGCAAGATGGTAGCCTGTAGATGAAGCTCCGAGCCCGATTCGGCGGGACGGTCAGTTGGAGCCCTGAGGCTCGATTTTATAATGGGCCAATAACCCATGTTCCCATCAGTTAGTTGGTGGTGGTGGTGGCGGCGGCGGCTCCTAATTAAAAGCCTGGTGGAAGAGCCCTGCGGAAGAGAACCCTTTGTCTCTATTCAGCCGGGGGGGGGGGGGGTCCATTGTTCTGAACTTGTGAATGAACACCAGTTCAGCGATCTCACATTGTACTTTCCCCTTGTAGCTTCTCTGTTTGAGAACTGAAGCTCTTAGTTCAGCAATGGAATGACCTAGAAGATGTTTAAAACGTTCTCCCACTGGTTTTTGAGTGTTGCGGTTTTTAATGTCGGATTTATGTCCATTTATCCTTTTGGCGGGAACTGTCCTGTTTATCCGATGTAAAGAGTGGAAGGGCATTGCTGACATTTGATTAATGTTGGAAGATGAACAAATGAATGAACCTGGGATGGGACGGCTGGTGTAGTTAGGTCCAGTGATTGTGTTCTCAGAGTGGATATGGGGACAGAGTCGGCCTCTTGGTCCTAGTGCCCATGTCCATGTTAGGAAGGATATTGCAGTGGTTGAGAAGTCATTTAAGGTTAGAACGCTATCTGTGGGCAAGAAAATGTTTGCATCCCAATGCCTGTGAGAGGGGAGTATCATCATCCAGCATATGTTGTAGGCCATATGTGATGTGTTGAAGAAGTTTGAACTGAGAGTGTTACCTTTCAAGCTTCCCAGGAACTGGGGTTGCCACCCCCCTGATGGGGGCGGGGTTCCCCCCACTTTTGGGGGGCCCAATGGACCCCAAAGAGCCTGTCGTGCCTGGTGTGGGACACTCTAGCACGTGGCTAAGAATTCTATGGTGACCATAGAGTTTTTGGCCAAATGCTAGAGTGTCCCCTGCACGACCTGCTCAGTGTGCCAGAAGATCCGGGAGCAGCTGGAGCGCCCTCCTGCAGCCAAGAAAGACCTGGCAACGCTACCAGGAACTGATAGCCATGCCAAGTCCATGTTGGGGAATTGCTGGAGGTTTGGGGGGGTTGAGCCTGTGGAGGTTGGGTTTGGAGAGGGGAGGGGCCTCAGGGAGATAGGGCAGCACAGAGATCTCCCTCCAAAGCAGCCGTTTTCTCCAAAACCGATTTCTGTAGCCTGGAGATGAGTTGTAACTCCGAGGGGACCTCCAGACCCCACCTGGAAGTTGCCAACCTTACCTTTGCCCCACGGCACAGGCATTTGCCCCCTACCCCTGGCCCATGGAGGCCCTCTTTGTTCGGCCACCTTATACTTCTGAAGTGCCATCCGATTGTTTGTAATTATTTACACGTTGCAAGCACTCCGTTCTATTTCATTCTGAGCACAGTATTTTTGGGACAGTTCATAATCATGACTCCGATTTCATTATGGAGGTGTGCGCTGAAATGCTTGAAGGGCCCATCTCCCATTGCAGTTCTGGCGAAGACAGAGCATGCCCCGCAGATCCGGAATCTGTTAACAGCTTGCTATGGTCCAATAATTATTAATGTACTACGGTAAACGACAGCCCATTTCTCTGTTTTTCTTCGATGCTTTCTTCTTAGACAATTATGCAGTGCATATTTTGCTGTCATCCTAAGGAGTCTGTTATTTGTTGTACGGGAAGACCATCTTCTCCCTTTCCCTTTTTTCCTTAGTCCGTCAGCTTTGCCCACAATATTTCCTCATCTATCCCACTTGGGCTGGTGAAGGTGATTGATATTTTTCATCATCCGGATTTCCCATACATTTTGAACTCGGGACCCCTTCGACATTTACAGGATCTGCAGAGCTTCCCAGCTGTCCCCTGGCAGCCGCCACTGCCGTGTGAACACACTGAATTTTTGCACGCACCTAATGAACACATGGGGGCCGTGGTGGCTCAGAGGTTAAGAAGCTGAGCTGCAGACCGGAAGGTCGGAAGTTCGGAAGTTTGAGACCCGAGTGCAGCGTTACGGAGTGAGCTCCCGTCTCTGGCCCCAGCTCCTGCCAACCTAGCAGTCCGAAAGCAAGAAATTGCAAGTAGATAAATAGGTGGGCAGGTAACAGCGTTCCGTGCGCCTCGGCGTTCACGTGACCACAGAAATGTCTTCAGAGAGCGCTGGCTCTTCGGCTTGGAAACGGAGATGAGCACTGCCCCCTAAAGTCAGATTCGACTGGCTTTTGAGCGAGGGAAACCATTACCTTTAATGAACACACTGACGGTTGTTATAAACGCCGAAAAGTAGCAGAGACTCTGTTTAAGTATGTGCAGAGTATTTACAGTTTATTCACACTGGACACTGGAATATATACACAGTCCTTTCTGAGTCAAACTCACAATTCACTCCGACAAGGTGCTTCGCAGACAAGCGATCCCACAAAGGAGATGTGTAGTACTGTACAGTTCTCAATATATATGTACGTGGACCAATCAGGTTGCAGCAATTTACATTTAGCTGACTCATGGTGATTATGGCGGAGTCTGATGCAATCGGCCGGTCACCTGACCCCTGACTGTCACTTCTAGATCAGACAGATCTAATACTGCTGCTCATGGCTGACTGACAGCTTGCCAGTACTATATCATATACTGACACACACAAAGCTGCCTCACCCCTGGTCTATCAAGGTCAGCATTGTCCGCTCAGACTGGCAGCTGCTCTCCAGCATCTCAGACTGAGGCCTCTCACATCTCCTCTTACCCGATCCTCTTGCTGGAGACTGAACCTGGAGTGCCAAGCAGATGCTCTCCCATTGAGGTCTTCCACATCACCTACCACCTGATCCACTCCGAGACGACGAGTAAAGGGTGGGGTATAAATCCAGTCTCCTCCTCCTTCTCCTCCTCCTCTTCTTCTTCTTCAGATGCACGCCAAGCAGATGCTCTACCTTTGAGCATACAGTCCTTCCCCCATTGTACGAGGCTGCATTGAGCAGGGCACTAATCCAGTTCTGGCACAACAAGAGGATGATGTCGTGCATCTCAGGACTCCCTGCTAAAACCAGGAAGCCAGAGAATGAAGCTCATACCCTACAAAAAATATTGTTAGTCTTTAAGATGCTACTGGACTCTTTTTTCTACCACTACAGACAGACTAACACGTCATCCCCTCCCCACCTTGTTCTATCTCCCCACAACAGGCACCTTGTGAGGCAGGTGGGGCTGAGGGAGTCCTGAGAGAATCGTGACTGGTCCAAGGTCTCCCAGCAGGCCTCATGTCTCTCAGAGTGGCTGACAATCGCCTCCCCTTCCTCTCCCCACAACAGGCACCTTGTGAGGCAGGTGGGGCTGAGAGAGTCCTGAGAGGACTGGGACTGGCCCAGGGTCACCCAGCAGGCCTCCTGTGTCTCAAGGCAGCTTCCAATCGCCTTCCCTTCCTCTCCCCACAACAGGCACCTTGTGAGGCAGGTGGGGCTAAGAGAGTCCTGAGAGGACTGGGACTGGCCCAAGGTCAACCAGCAGGCCTCCTGTGTCTCAGTGTGGCTGACAATCGCCTTCCCTTCCTCTCCCACAACAGGCACCTCGTGAGGCACGCGGGGCTGAGAGAGTCCCGAGAAGACTGGGACTGGCCCAAGGTCACCCAGCAGGCCTCATATGGAGGAGGAATGGAGAATCAAATCCGGTTCTCCAGATTAGAGTCCATTGCTCTTAACCACTGGCTCTCACTGGAAGGTGTACAGTAACACAAGGGGTACAGCAATAAGGAGCAATAAGTAATGGAAAATTGCTGCAAACGTGCATACAAATTGATGACAATAACATAAGCACTAAACTTGTGATGCTCTGATGTTGTTTTAATTCTTGTTTCCAGCAAGTTTACCTTTGATACTGTATGCTGTGAGCCACTGAGGAAGCATTTTGGTAAGATTTACATGGGTCTTATTATGCACTGAGATGTATGTTCTTAAAAATGACTACTACAAGATATTGAGATTTTATAAACTGTTTTATTGTAGGATTTAGAATTTCCATTTTGTGAAGAGTAATATATGAAGACCGTGGAAGATTGTATGTTAAGTCCTTGCATTACTATACACTTTACCAGAATTGTTAGTCCCTTTATCTTAGAAAAGATATTGATTCACTGTTATTTCTGTATAGGAGATTTTTGACAAAGACTTGTATCGAAACGAACGGTGTTACTCGAGAGGTTCGTAATCCGCTCGTCTCCACGCCACCACTGTGTTGGGTTGGCACTGCACTGCTGGAAACAAGAATTAAAACAACATCAGAGCATCACAAGTTTAGTGCTTATGTTATTGTCATCGATTTGTATGCACGTTTGCAGCAATTTTCCATTACTTATTTCTCACTGGAAGGTGAACTGTACCGCATTATACCCCGCTGAGGTCCCTCCCCTCCCCAAATCACACCCAGCCCCAGGCTGCATTCCAAATCTCTGGGAATTTCCCAACCCCGAGTTGGTAGTCCTAAATCCATTTAAGTCAATGGACTTGGAAGAGCATAACTCTGCTTAGGAGGACTGCACTGTGAGACAACAGAGTGGGAGGAAGAGTTCCGAACTCGGAAGCTGACTTTTTGAACTGTGCAAAACATTTTGGGGAACTGTACATTTGGTGTTAGGTTGCATATCTTTTTTTTAAAAAAAAGGTCTGGGTGTTTTCTATGCATCTCCAGAGGAGCCAAGTCCCTCCTCCCCCCCACACACACACTTTGAGAACCACTGTGATAGATACCTCCTCTCCCTCTTAAAAAGTATTTTATGAGAATTTTGCCAGCCCATGCCGGCAGTTTCTTCTTTAGCTGCTGTAGATTTTCCGGGCTGTGTGGCCGTAGGACCTGACATTTTGTCAGCAGCTGTGACTGGCATCCTCAGAGGTATAACACAGAAAGACGGAACACTCTCTGTGTCAAGGTGAGAAGAAAATGGTAGGCAGGTAATTTATATCTACTCAGGAAGGTGGGGTCGGGCTGAGTCATTATCTTGTAGGAGTTCCCCCAGGCTGTGAAACATGCTAATGGAGGAGCTTTCCTGAGGAGGTTCTTTTGTATATGGATTGTTTCCTGAGGAGGTTTCCTGTTTCCTGAGGAGGTTCTTTTGTATGTGGATCAGCTTCTTTGTTAGATATTTGTTGGAAATGCTTCAGTGTGGATCCAATCCCCACATCTATACTATACTTCTCTTTATCTCAGGCCGTCCCCCTTCCCTTTGGGTTGCCAATTGAGGGTTGGGAAATTCCTGGAGAGCCATCTTGGTGTAGAGGTTGAGAGCAGCGGATTCTAATCTGGAGAACCGGGTTTGATTCCCCACTCCTCCTCCACATGAAGCCAGCTGGGTGACTTTGGGTCAGTCACGGTTCTCTCGGAGCTCTCTTAGCCCCACCTGCCTCACGGGGTCTGTTGTGGGGAGAGGAAGGGAAGGGGATTGTCATTTGCTCCGAGACTCCTTTGGGTAGTGAAGGGTGGGGTATAAAACCAACTCTTCTTCTCGATGTAGTGGTGTCGTTTGGTATAGTGGTTAAGAGTGGCGGACTCTAATCTGGAAAACTGGGTTTGATTCCCCACTTCTCCACATGCAGCCAGCTGGGTGACCTTGGGCCAGTCACAGTTCTATCAGAGCTGTTCTCTCAAGAGCAGTTTCTGTCAGAGCTCTCTCAGCCCCACCTACCTTACAGCCTGTCTGTTGTGGGGAGAGAAAGGGAAGGAGATTCTAAGCCACTCTGAGACTCCTTCAGGTAGTGAAGGGTGGGGAATAAAACCACTTCTTCTTTGTCGTCGTCATCTTCTTCCTCCTCCTCTTCCTCTTTGTTATGCCATAGAGTCCACCCCGCAAAGCAGCCATTTTCTGCAGAAGAGCAGAACTCTGTAGGCTGGAGATCAGTTGTAATTCTGGGAGATCTCCAGGTGCCACCTGGAGGATGGCAACCCTTTTATCTTTGCACTGGCTCTAATCTGGGAGAACCGAGTTTGATTCCCCCACTCCTCCACTTGCACCTGCTGGATGACCTTGGGCAAGCCATAGTTCTGGTAAGATCTGTTCTTGAAAAAGAGCAGTTCCTGTCAAGAGCTCTCTCAGCTCCACCCACCTCACAGGGTGTCTGTTGTGGGGAGGGGAAGGGAAAGGAGTTCGTAAGCCGCTCTGAGACTCCTTTGGGTAGTGAAGGGCGGGGTATAAATCCAATCTCTTCTCTTCTTCTTCTACCTTGCAGAGCTCATCACAAAATGAAGGCAGCTTTTCCCACATTCACACCAGCAACAGCAATCTTGTTTGGGGATTCCCGCACACTTCTGCTTCTAGAAGCCCGACTTCCCACACTCCTATTTAAGGGGCGGTTAGACAGACAATAGCATTTCAGAATAGTGAAGACAGCTTGAGTTATCATTGCCAAATGTACTGATCTTTGTTTTATTCTCTCCCACTGAAGACTTCAGCCAAATGGATTTTGTAGGACCTCAAAATCTTTTGGTAACAGGGAAGGGAGAATAAATTAACATGTTCAGCCCCAGGCAACGAGCATTTTGTTATGTCATATTTATATATCATATTTGTTATATCATATTTTTACATTTCCGTTGGCAGAAATCCTCGTGCAGATGAAAGAGCCAGTTTGGTGTAGTGGTTAAGTGCACAGACTCCAATCTGGGAGAACCGGGTTTGACTCCCCACTCCTCCACATGCAGCTGGTGGTGTGACCTTGGGTCAGTCACAAGTTCTCTCAGAGCTGTTCTCTCAAGGGCCGTCCTCGAAAGAGTTCTTTCAGCCCCGCCTACCTCACAGGGTGCCTGTTGTGGGGAGGGGAAGGGAAAGAAGATTGTAAGCCATTCTGAGACTCTGAGTGAAGGGCGGGGGTATAAATCCAATCTCCTCCTTGTCCTCCTCCTCCTCCTCTTCTTCTTCTTCATCTCTTGCAGTGGGAACAGGTGAAGACTGGTAAACAGGGTTGCCAGCCTCCAGGTGGAGCCTGGAGATCTGCTGGAATTATAGCTGAACTCCAGCCTAGGGAGATCTTTTTCCCTGGAGAAAATGGCTGCTTTGGAGGGTTGGCCCTATGGCATTATACTTCACCAAAGTCTTTCCCCTCCCCGAACCCCACCCTCCCCGGGCGTCCCCCCAAATCTCTTGGAATAGCCCAACCCAAACTTGGCATCCCTACAAACGGCAGTGCCAACAACACACCTTTCAATCTCCTTTACAAGAGGTAAAGGAAGAAGTAGAAGAAGAAGAAGAAGAGATTGGATTTATACCCCGCCCTTCACTCAGAGTCTCAGAGTGGCTTACAATCTCCTTCCCCTCCCCACAACAGACACCCTGTGAGGTGGGTGGGGCTGAGAGAGCTCTGACAGAAACTGCTCTTCTTCAAGGACAGCTCTTGTCAGAACTATGGCTTGCCCAAGGTCATCCAGCAGCTGCATGTGGAGGAGTGGGGAATCAAACCCGGTTCTCCCAGATTAGAGTCCGTGCACTTAACCACCCCACCAAAATGGCTCTCTGATCCGCAAGAGGATTTCTGTCGATAGAAACTTAAAAACCTCCCAGCCTTGAAAAACCTCGTTTCCTAGAATGCCGCTGAACCCATCTTTTTACACCAGATGTAATATCCGGCAGGATGTGCAAGTTTGGTTGCACCCTCTCCCTTTGGGAGTGCATCACCGACAGGTAAAGTGATAGGAAAAGCAGAGGGTGAAGTCAGCACTTTCCCCGCTGACTCGTATTCCGACACCCTTTGTCTGCCTCGCTCCCCCCCCCAACGCCCTGGAATGATATTAGCAGATCCCCAGGTGTTTCTCGGGCTACAGAGTCTGGCAAGCGAGAACCAGTTGTTGAAACAGGACTCAGAGACAGTCTCCGTCGCATGTTTCTATTCACTGCTGTGCTCGTGCGTTTAGCTGTATGAACCTCGGCTGTATTGTTCTGTGCCAGGGGTCCCCAACACTGTTGCCCGTAGATGTCAACAGGACTGCTCAGTGAGGGGGATTTTACCTTTTTCGTTGCGTGCAACTCTGGGTTGGGAAACACCTGAAGATTTGGGGGATAGAGTCTGGGGAGGGTGGGGTTTGTGGAGGGGCTTCATGTTGGAAGTTCCAGATGCAATATCCCCTGTCTGAGACCCCCCGGACCGAAGACAGTAAACTGACCTTTCTTCCTGTATCTGCACTTCTGCCACTGTCCTCTTTGCAATGCAGATTGTGATCTCAGGGACCAGCTTCCCTTTCCTGCTTCTCTCTCACTCTGAATGAAGACTTGCGCTCTGCCTGCACCCACCAAGAGAGGGACATGCGGTCCTCTCTTGGCACCATGAGGCCGGTGGGCCTCTCGCCATCCGCCTCCGTCCTTTAGCTAGTAAGTTAGTACTCTATCCTGTCCCTGTTCTTTCCTATCCAAAGTGTCTGAAAAGTATGCAGACGGAGAGTGATTTCAGCAAAGCATACTTTATTCAGTCAGGAACAAGACACCTTGGCCGGCTCGCAGGCCGGCTTATATTTCCTCAGAACCCACCACCATAACACACACCCCACTTCCCGATAGGCTATTTACAGGAACCGAGAGGCCTATTGGCCTCACGGTCTGGGACCTAGCCCTCTGATTGGGCCGGGCTAGGATCCTACTGATCCATTGTCTTTAGGTGCGAAGCTTGAGGTTTTGTCCCTGGGCAAATCCTGTCAGGGCTGGATACACTACAGTGTCCTTCTCTAATAAAGGGAGGAGCATTTCTCTTCTAAACTTGCAATGTGGCTCTGTGTGGCTCTGTAAGCTGAGTAACCTGGTAAAGTGACTGTAACGATTCCATGTTTTACTGTGTGTGTGTGTGTGTGTGTTTAAAAGTTGGTTGGCATGGCTGTGTGGGACAATCTAGAATGCTGAAACAGGCAAGTTGTGTGATTGGTGAGTGACTATGGAGATCCATAGAGTGAAAGAGAGGGGGAGGAGTTTTTGGAATGGATGCTGTGTGGATGATTTGAATGTCTATCTGGTGTGTCTGTTAGGTAAGACAGTTGAGTTAAACAGTTGAGGAGTCAGAGAGCAGAGTGTGCTGTGTAAAAGAGTTAATATGAGTTTTGTCCAGAGTTCTCTGTGTGATAGGTTCCTGTGTGGAATATAAAAGTAAAAGTCTCTGTGTTATAAGAGTAACAGTTGAAAAGCTGAGAGTCTCTAAGAAAAGTACAGTGAAAGGAGTTATAAAGTTGCCTATGAAATATCCCTGTCAGTGGAGAGAGGCTTGGGAGAGACACCAAGCATTTGGTCAAATCATTCCCAGTACTGTTTACCTTGTTCACCCTCGTGTTTATACTTTCGTTAAATAAATCTTATTCACTTCAAGTTTACCAGATAAGTAAAGAATCCTTCCTCAGACCACATAGTTCCTCGAAAGGCCTAGACCCCGCACTACAATACCAAACCCAGAAGCAAAGAGAAGAATTGGAATTTATTAAAATTCCTGGTGGCAGCCAGTTTACCCTTAGAGCAAACATAAAGAACATTTTAAAAGTAAAACTAGACCTCCCCAAATAAGAGGTCGTCACAGTGACGCTCCTGTGTTTGTCGCTTGCCATACAGTCGTCGCTCCAAAGCAGCCATTTTCTCCAGGGGAACTAATCTTGGTCATCTGGAGATCAATTATAATAGCGGGAGATCTCCAGGTGCCAAGGTGGTGGTTGGCAACCCTAAACTGGTTGCCAGTGGGGCTGGGCTATGCTGCAGTTTTTGATGGCATGATTTTACACAGGGCTTTTTTTGGTAGAAAAAGCCCAGCAGAAACTCATTAGCATAATAGGCCACACCCAACAGCAGAAACTTATTAGCATATTAGGCCACACCCCTGACAGCACTGCTCATTGACATATTAGGCCACACCCACATGTTACCAGAAGTGTGGTCATCCAGCCACACCCACCTTTTGCTTCTGTTTACCTTGTTTGTTGTCCAAACCCAGGGCTTTTTTGTAGCAGGAACTCCTTTGCATGTTAGGCCACACACCCCTAATGTAGCCAATCCTAATGAGTTTCTGCTGTTGGGTGTGGCCTATTATGCTAATGCGTTCCTGCTGGGTGTGGCCAACTTGGAAGCCAGCCGGAACTCCGTTCCTGTGCGTTCCTGCCCAAAAATAGCCCTGATTTTACACCAGTTTGGAAGGGGCATTCCCAGGCTGGAGGTGGCTTAGGGAACTGACTAACTCATTTCTAACAACATTAGCTTGCTTTTCGCCCATCCGTCAAAAGTCTTCAATCCAGCTATTTCTTTAGAGTTCTTTTGCATGCCAGCAGCCGCTGTCTCCGCCTTCGCCTGTGCATCCAATATCTTTTTGTTAACTTCATCCAACTTATTAATAATAGGAGTGATGCTATTTCTTATCTGTTCTTTTTAAATGTTGTTTTAGGTCTGTAAGCATCTCCTCTAAATGCTTTTGAGTTAAGGAGTCTTCTCTTTTCCTTTTACTTGCCCGAGCTTCTGGTTTCTCCATTTCCAACGGTGTGGGGGGGGAAGTCTTCGTCAGAAGGGTTTTGGTTTTCTTGCGTTGCTCTAGACATCAGTTTGGAGAGGTTCTTGCCACATTTTGATCCCTTCGTTCCCCCCATTCTTTTGGTAAGTCTATGATATTTAAATTGCAGTCCGTTTTTAAATTTTTAATTCTTTTGTAGGAGCTCAACGTGGAGGCAGTGTTGGGAGCGACTGCGCAGCCCCGCTGTCGCTCCACCCCCCCTGCTGACTAACTCATGTTGTGTCCCTGGGTTCGCTCCTTCCTCTGCCCGCGCAAAGGGTTGTGCTGGCGGTGTTCTGGTCCAGTCTGTGCAGTTCTTCTGCCAGCAGCCAGCTGTGGCACAGCAACAGCAGGGCGCTTTGCCAGTGTATCTCCAAGATATATCTGTGACATGCTGGCATAGTGGCTCTTCCGCTTTATGAAGAAATGCCCTTTTCTCTCCTGGGAGGTTTGAAATGAGCCAGACCTCCCCTTTTGTGTTGTAACAGTTCTTTCCCCCCTCTGGGCTAGGAACAGGGGAGGGGGTGAGTCATGTGCAATGGCTTTCCAGCTTACTCATATAAATAGGCTAATAAATCTAGCTAGAGACAATGGGGTGGGTCAAGCCCTCTCCCCTTTTCCAAGCAGGGAACATAGATTTGGAGGACTGTAGCCTAGCAAGACTCCAGGGATATTCTCCAGGAAGATGATCCAGGAAATGCTTCTCTGACCTGGCCTGGTCGGGTCAGTGGGAGGGGAAAACAGAACTGATAAAACATCCTTGCAGGAGAAGAAAGCTTTTGCCCTTGGGTGCTGCAACCATGAGCGTATGCAGGCCTCTCCTCTGGGAAGGCAGCCATTTTTGACCAGACAGCTGCAAGGTAATGGTAACTCTGTAGAGATTTATAACATCCTAATCTTAAAGAGCCTGTCCTATTGTAACATCTGTTAGGGCATGTATAGTGAGAAGGACAGAGGATTTGCATTTTTACCCATTTCTTTTGGATTCCTTGCTCAATCTGGGGCTGTGCTAAAAGTATGCTTGTAAACATTTTCTTTTTAATTAGAAGAAGAAGAGATTGGATTTATACCCCGCCTTTCACTACCCAAAGGTGTCTCAGAGCGGTTTACAAACTCCTTTTCCTTCTCCTCCCCACAACAGGCACCCTGTGAGGTAGGCGGGGCTGAGAGAGCTCTGACAGAAACTGCACTTTTTCAAGAACAGCTCTTATCAGAACTATGGCTTGTCCAAGGTCATCCAGCCAGGTTCAAGTGGAGGAGTGGGGAATCAAACCGGGTTCTCCCAGATTAGAGTCCGTGCACTTAACCACGACACCAAACCACTACACCAAATACTTTATAACTTTGGATGCTGGTGGTGGTTCTCTGTACCACGTGGATCTCCACTTTCTTGGACACACTATTTTAAAAGGAGCGCCAGGAAGGGGGAAGGTAGGCAGTTGGCAAGCTGCCATTCCTCCAGGGACACGCAAGGCAGTGAACTATCCCTGTGGTGACCAGGCACTGGGCAGCGGGAGACACAGAGGCAAAGTCTCAGATCTTGGAAGAGAAGCTGGGACTGAATCCTGATCTTCCCAGTGGGAAATCCCTACAATGATTAGGTGGTGGTGGTAAGCTACTGAAGAGTGAAAGAAAAGCCTCTCCAGGGAGTTGGGAACTCCTTGGAAGGTAAGGTGAAACAGGGCCTGCAGGATAGAGCAAGCCCGTTCTGCCACAGGTTTCTTCAGCCCCCCCCCCAACTGTGCTATAAGTCACAGTGATATCATTGTGGCAATGAAAGATAGCATCTCCCCCCCGCAAGACACAATCCAATGGAATTTCTTCTGCGCAACCCATATTCCAATACAGTTGTATGAGAAAACGTCCTGTGCGTTGTATGAGAAAACTTCCTCAACAAGTTGTATGAGAAAACTTCCTCAACGAGCTGATATTACAATGACTGTTGAGTGATTATGGCTATCAATCAGAATGACTCATTGGGTGATATAAACCAGGGACATTAAGAACATAAGAGACGCCAATGTTGGATCAGGCCAAAGGCCCATCCAGTCCAACACTCTGTCACACGGTAGCCAAAAATACCAGGTGCCATCAGGGGGTCCAAATTTACCATAATTTGGAGATAAACCCAGTGAACCCTTTGGATTGTGATCATTTTGAATTTTAACATTGTTTTCTCCTATGACACATTTTTTGGCTTCCGGAGCGATGAACAAAAGAACAGACAGACACAGTGAAAGTTCTGGAACACCCTGACAGGAATTACAGGTTTCACCCAACTTTCTTCAACCTCACACCTCACAACTGGAGGTTGCGGAATATACGTAATTGCCCTCAGGAGATTATTTCTGTCAGAGTATCCATTGTGTTGATAGCAAACACTCCCATTTCTGAAGCTCGGTCTAGCCAGAGGTTCATCTCAACCCAGTTTCCAAGCTTAGTTTGATTTTCCTAACAGGGGTTGTGACCAACTTCCCACACCTCTCAGGAACCTGGCCAATAATTTTCTGGCATCTTCACAAATGCTCCCAGTCTTCTGCGGTTTTTTACTATTTCACCACGTATATGGGGGAGATCTGCCATCATGAAAGATGGATTTTAGGGTGTTGCCTAGATATGGAAAACTATCAGGAAGCTGACTGGACCATGTTGGAATGAATTAGTGAATGAATATTTGTCAAGTAGACACGTAAGAAGAGCCCTGCTGGATCGGACCAGTGGTCCATCTAGCCCAGCACTCTGTCTCACACAGTGGCCAACTAGTTAATGTGTAGGGCTAACAACAAGGCATAGAGGCTGAGGCCTTCCCTGATGTTGTCTCCTGGCCCTGGGATTCAGAGGTTGACCACCTCTGAACGTGGAGGTTCCCCTCAGTCACCATGGCTAGTAGTCATTGATAGACCTATCCTCCATCAGTCTATCTAAACCCCCGTTGAAAGCTGTTTATTCCTGTGGCTGTCACTACATCATCTGGCAATGACTTCCACATTTTAATCACTCTCTGTGTAAAGAAGTATTTATTTTTGTCCAGTCTGAATCTGCTGCCCTGTGGCAGAATGTGGGGTTCAATGAACCTGGGCCTTTCTGTTTTTCTATGCTATATAGATTTTGCTATAGCTGACTTCTGTTTCTTGATTCTAAAGTCCCATAAGCCTTTGCTGTTGCTGGCAACCTAGGCGTAAAAACTATACCCTTGCCCTGTAGATGTACCTTTGCCTAAATTCACATTCTATGGGGCAGGACTCCAAAGCCTAAACATATCTGTGGCCCCGGTCATACGGGCCGGAAAATGTGTGGGGGAAGTGTGGCTGTTTGCCCCGGGGCAAAATAACGCGCGGTTGCACGAGCAGACGTCCCAGGGAGGTCCCGTGGAGGTCCCGTGGTTAGGGGGGAGGTGCCGATCACAGGACACTCCTGTGGCGCTGCAAAGAAGTAGGGCCGCGGGGCAAACGGGGTTGTGGGTTTTTTGTTAAACTAAAGTGTGCGCATGCTCCGTTGGGTGCTTGTGCGCATCCGTGGAGACCTGGGGGAAAAAACCCTTTTTGCGAGGGGACATGAACGAGCGCCAGAACTACCACTGGAAACGTGATCAGACGCCTGCCCATGCCCCGCAGTTTCCGGAAACTAGTACCTCGGAGGTTTTTTACAGCGCATCTTCGGAGTGAAGCCTCGGGTGAGCCACGGGAGCTCTACGCTTCCCAGATGTGGCGGTGAGATCGCGCCCGGAACATCCACCTATCTTCCGTCTCTCTAGCATGCCTAATGCTCCGTGTGACCGCAGCCTGTCTACGTCTTTCTGACACTGCAGTTAATAAAATATATCTGGGCAAAAGTTCACATTATCAGTATAGGACGGGCTGATATTTGGCAAGTCTGGTACATTTTAATTGACTCCTCCCTTGATTCCTATTGGCTGAAAGAGTTTAAAAAGGAGGCTTTGGGCTTTGTTTGGGGCTGTTTGGCCAACACCCCACCTAGTCTTGAATGAGGTCTTGGTCCACAGTCCAGGAATTCCTTGTTCTTTCTGAAGTGTACACTATATCAGGTATTGGGATTTTTCTATATTCTATTGGGTATCGATATTGAATGTATGCTATTAAGTTTTAATTGTGTATGGTTTTAGAGTTAATAAGTACTTTTAGTTTAAGGCAACTGTTCTCACTGTGTTTCTCTGCCTCTGGAGGCCGGAGTTCCCTAGCTAGACTCCCCCCCACCCATAGAAAAGAACCCTAATGGGGTTGGGGATCCCTGGTGGAGGCCTGCACCCCTAAAATTGCCCTACACCCATCAGCTTCATTGGATGCCCTTGAGTTCCACACATACACCACTACCTCACTGAATTCTTGAGAGCCCGTTTGGTGTAGTGGTTAAGTGTGCAGACTTGATTCCCCACTCCTTCACTTGCAGCTGCTGGATGACCTTGGGAAAGCCATAGTTCTGTCAGAGCTGTTCTTGGAAAAGCAGTTCTGGAAAGAGCTCTCTCAGCCCCACCTACCTCATAAGGTGTCTGTTGTGGGGAGGGGGAGGGAAAGGAGTTTGTAAGCAGCTCTGAGATGCCGAGTAAAAAGCGGGGGTATAAATCCAATCTCTTCTTCTTCTAAGGTAAAATGGAGAAGCCCTTATGCCCAAGAATTAAGCCCTATATCGTGCGCTCTCTCTGTGTATCCTACTACTCAGAAAAGCAGAATTTGAAGCCTTCCTCTAAGAGAGGAAGGCTCCTAAACCAAAAGAACCTCCGCCAGCTTAAGGGAGGATAGTGTACCCCTTTCAGCACTCAGGAAGAATAGGACTGGAACCCAGATCTTCGGCCCAACGCCCCAACCACCATACCGCAGCGGTGATAACAATTCAAAAAATATTTTGTTGGGGGGGTGGGATTCAGTTTCATGATTTTAAAAGCTGAGTGGCCTTGAGTGCCGGTGCCATAGGGAAATACTGAATCAATTTTTTTATGGATTTTTAAAAAAGTATTAGGTAGTGAGACTAAGCAGCAGCATCTCTGAAGAAGTGAGCAGTGACTCACGAAAGCTCACACCCTGCCACAAATGTTGTTAGTCTTTAAGAAGCTACTGGAGTCTTGCTCTTTTCTGCTGCTACAGACAGGCTGACACGGCTAACCGCCTTGATCTAAGCAGGAGAGTTATTTGTGATGTACTTCACAGTGGAATCTTTGGGCCTGTCCCAGAAGGGTCTGTGTCGCTAGGGTAACTGTCATCCTCTTAGAAAAACACACCAAAACATTGCTCTTACTGAAGCCATAACTGTAGCAATTTATATTAGGTATTACCTCACAGTGGCAAATGCTTTCTCTAAAGCTGTGGAGTCTTGTGAGCAAAAATTCTACCTTGGGAGCGACTGGCATTAAAGTTGTGAGCGAGCGATTTGGCTGCTGCATAAATTGGTTTGTTCTGGAGGCCCTCCTTCCTGAGCTAAGGCAAAAGTGTGAGAGTCGAAAGCTAAAAAACTGTGACCTAGCTCACACTAGATCAGCTTAGAGGGAACACTGAAGTGGACATGTGTACACACACACACACACACACACACACACACACATACTTTACATTTACAGACTTTACATTTTCGATTTATATACCGCTCAGACCCGGAGGTCTCAGAGCGGTTTACAGATGTGTTGCAAGCGCAAGTTAATTCCCTAAACTATGGCCACATATATTACAGGGGGTGGGGCTGCCTACCGGCACCCAGGTGGTGGGATAGCTGTTCCCCTGGCTCTCTTCCTCCGGCAGTCCACTGGGGTCGGCGTCCCATTCTTGCTGTCAAGGCCAGTCTTTCTCAGCTCCGGGATCTTCTGGCGCGCGACCTGTAGCAGCCCCGTCCCGGCTATATCTGCATCCGGCTCCGCCGCGCCTGTGCTTTTTACGTCACCGTGTGCTTCTTCCGCGACTCCACCTTCACTTCTGCCGTCGCTGGGTGTCGGACGCTGCTGCTTTCCTCCTTCTGGCCACCAGGGATCGCCGTACTGTGCCGTTACTCCGCCATCGCCGTCGCCATCACCGATGTTCCCACCACATCCCCCTTCGGAGGAGGGTGCCCCCTACCCTTCTAAGGGTAGGTACCCATTTATCTACTTGCTTTATTGTTCTTACTTTTGCTTTCGAATCGCTGGGTGGGCGGGAGCTAGGACTAGGGCCGGTAGCTCACTCCGGCCGCGGTGGGTCTCGAACAGCCATAGGGCTGTTCGCTATGATTTTAATGCAAGCGTTTTACCGCTTGCACCATATATATACATACACACACACACAGTGCAGGAAATTCACAAATACCTCCCCCCCCCACACCCACAGTGACTCCTGCTGCGTGTTTGCCAAACAACAACAACAAAACAACTCAGAACACAACCTACACACAAGCAACACTTTTAATTGGCAAAATAAAAGGTATTTGGTGGATTGTGTACTTTTGTTTTTGGATTGCTTCCTGTCCGCCCTCTGAGGGTCCCTCCCTCCAATGCCATTTGGCTCCTAGGTATCCAGTGTAAGATTTAGTCTGTCCCTAGTGCCACAAAAGGCTAGCTGTAGAAAAGAGCAAGCGTCCAGTAGCACCTTGGAGACTAACAAAATTTGTGGCAGGGGAGGATCCAGCTGTTTGTTTCCCGATAGTACCAGCAGAGGGCACGAGTCTACTTCACAGGCTCACAGTTCTTAGGCTTCACCCAAGCTCCAGTGTCGATGCCCCTGCCACACGGAGAAAACCCTTTTTGCTTTGTTTGGTTGTACAACATCCAGTGCTTCTTAAGAACATAAGAGACGCCAATGTTGGATCAGGCCAAAGGCCCATCCAGTCCAACACTCTGTCACACAGTGGCCAAAAATACCAGGTGCCATCAGGAGGTCCACCAGTGGGGCCAGGACATTAGAAGCCCTCCCACTGTTGCCCCCCAAGCACCAAGAATACAGAGCATCACTTGCCCCAGAGCCCCTATCTATACCTTGTGGCTAATAGCCACTGATGGACCTCTGCTCCATATGCCTATCTAATTCCCTTTTGAAGCCATCCATGCTTGTAGCCGCCCGCCACCACTTCCTCGATAGAGTTGCAAGATTCCCCCACCTAGGCCACTGGCGCGGGGGTGGGTGGATTGCCAGCTCCTGGTTGGGAAACTCCTGGAGATTTGGGGGATGGAGCCCGGGGAGGACAGGGACATCATTGGGGCACAATGCCACAGACTCCACCCTCCAAAGCATCCATGTTCTCCAGGGTAACTGATCTCTGTAGTCTGTAATTCTGGGGGATCCCCGGGTCTTATACGGATGCCAGCCTCTAGGTGGGACCTGGGGATCCCCTAGAATTACAGCTCATCTCCGGACCACACAGTTCCCCTGGAGAAAATGGTTGCTTTGGAGGGTGGACTCTGTGGCACTGTATCCCGCTAAGGTCCCTGTCCCCTGGAGAAAATGGTTGCTTTGGAGGGTGGACTCTGTGGCACTGTATCCCGCTAAGGTCCCTGTCCCCTGGAGAAAATGGTTGCTTTGGAGGGTGGACTCTGTGGCACTGTATCCCGCTAAGGTCCCTGTCCTCCCCAGGCTCCACCTCCAAATCTCCATGAGTTTCCCAAGCCAGATCTGGCAACTTTACTACCCCCCCATCCCCTACTGGTGGCCAGAGTGGGGAATTCAAACCTAGGTCCAATCTGTTCAGGATTTATGTGGCTCCCCCCCCCCTTTACTTCAAAGAAAAAAAGAAGAAGAGAGGAGACTGGATTTATACCCTGCCCCTCCCCACCACAGACACCCTATGAAGTAGGTGGGGCTGAGAGAGCTCTCTCGAGGACTGCTCTTGAGAGAACAGCTGTGACAGAACTATGGCTTTCCCAAGGTCATCCAGCAGCTGGAAGTGGAGAGTGGGGAATCCAACCCGGTTCTCCCAGATTGGAGTCTGCGCACTTAACCACTACATCAAATATAACAGTGGTAATTAGCTTTATATGGCTGATTCTGCATTGGCTTTTCCCTCCGTTGTTTTACGAAACCCACGCTGGAACAGAAATTCCCCTCCGCACTGCACGCTGGTTTCACTTCCTTTGAGCGTCGGATTTTATGGTACCTTCTGCATAGATTTATGGCCATTCAGGAGTGACTTCACAGTCAGTACCGCATTGCCTCCAGGGGTATCTGAATGTGGTTTTGAGCTGCACCTTTCCCTCCCAGTTGAGAAACTGTGGATCGAATGCTGGATCCATGGCATCCCTATTTGGTTCCCCATTCGTAGGAAAGGCGGGGTATAGATGAAGTAAGGTAAAGGTAAAGGTTCCGTTGCTCGAAAGCCAGTCAAATCCGACTCTAGGGTTGCAGTGCTCATCTCTGTTTCAAAGCCGAAGAGCCAGCGCTGTCTGAAGACGTTTCCGTGGTCATGTGGCCGGCATGACTAAACACCAAGGCGCATGGAACGCTGTTACCTTCCCACTGAAGTGGTACCTATTTATCTACTTGGAATTTCTTGCTTTCGAACTGCTAGGTTGGCAGGAGCTAGAACTAGAGACGGGAGCTCACTCCGTCATGCGGCACCCGGGTCTCGAACTGCTGAACTACCGACCTTCCACAGCCTGCAGTTCAGCGTCTTAACCACTTGAGCCCCGCAGCTCCTAGATGAAGTAAAATAGATCCCAAATCACCCTTCCTCCTCCCCATGCAGGGGCCAGCCCTGATTTATGTAGCTATTCAGTCCGCAGTTTAAATTGTTCTTCTCCCGGCTGCCAGCTAAAATGAAAGAGAGCTACTTCTCTTCCCGGATGTTCTGTTCTTTGTCTCAACAATCGTTGGCAGAACTCCCTTCACCCTGTTAAAGCTGCAGAGATGGGATTTCCCTCCTGTTGTAGCCAACAAGAGGAAGTACTAGGGTTGTCAACCTCCAGGTGGAGCCCAGGGATCTCCCAGAATTACAATAGCTCTCCCGACAACAGATACCGGTTCCCATGGATCTTGAGGCTAGCAGCCCTATGTCTGGGGCAGTGATGCTCTGTATTCTTGGTGCTTGAGGGGGGCAACGATGGGAGGGCTTCTGGAGTTCTGACCCTGCTGGTGGACCTCCTGATGGCACCTGGGTTTTGGCCACTGTATAACACAGAGTTTTGGACTGGATGGGCCATTGGTCTGATCCAACATGGCTTCTCTTACATTCTTAAGAGCAGATGTCCATGAGTGGCTATTAGCCGTAAGGTATAGGTGGAAGACTCTGTCTGGCGCAGTGATGCTCTGTATTCTTGGTGCTTGGGGGGGCACAGTGGGAGGGCTTCTGGAGTTCTGGCCCCACTGGTGGACCTCCTGATGGCACCTGGGTTTTGGCCACTGTGTGACACAGAGTGTTGGACTGGATGGGCCTTTGGCCCGATCCAACATGGCTTCTCTTATGTTCTTATGGGACACAAAGACAGGAAACGGTAACTCACCTCGTTGCTTGCCTTGAATACCCTACAGGGTCGCTGTAAGTCAGCTGCGACTTGAGGGCAAGAAAAAAAGCCCACTTAATATAGTGGCACAGTGCGGCAGACTTAAAACTTTCAATTGCACAATCCAGTAAATAGGACAACCCTTATTGTCCCAAATCGATTCACCGGTGAAATACCGGCTTTCTTTGAGTACAGTAGCTGAGTAATTTTTTTTTTTAATAACTGCCCCCAAAAAGGTTTTATTAAATTTTTTACATAACATACGCAAACAATCATAACATATACATACATACTAACGTACAAACAGATACATGGAGGTTATTTTCATTTTTACCAATATTTATACTGATGCCTATTCCAACGAACATGAAGTTGAGCAAACTTCAGAGTACGGCGGAGGACCGGAGGGCCTGGCGTGATCTGGTCCATGGGGTCGCGAAGAGTCGGACTCGACTGTGCGACTGAACAACAACAACTATTCCACCGAGTAATTTTTTCTGTTCTCCCTGAACACCCATTGGCATTTGAGCCTAGTAAATTACGGTTGCCACTGTTCTCTCCTGGTGACGACCCTCTGCTTTTAACAGCTGCCTGTAACCGGCAGGAATTCAACAGGTAAGGCTTTCCCAGTGACTACATACCAGGGGGAATGACCATCCGTGGGATTTCTGCTTCTGGTGCTGTTTTCGCTGTTCCTTTTCATGCATGCCTGGGCTCCACTCCTCTGTGTATCTTTGCTGCCCTTTCTAAGACCCCAACTTTATGTGCACCGGGAGGTTATTTGCGGTCAAAGGCAGCCCCTTCCCCCAACCCTCCATTCATTCCCAAGCCCCACTCCACCCCTCTCGATCGTAGAAGAGAGGGCAGGACATGGAGCCTTGGCAACCAAAGTCTGATTCAACCCCGATGTCTTAGAGCTCTCCTTTGTTTTTGTTTTCATCTAGAAGTCTTTCACTCTCCTTCTACTCCAGGTTCAGAAGAGAATGGGGGAAACCAAGGCAAAGGGGGAGGCATTCTGCAATTTTTGGATAGTATTGATTTTGATTTTCGCCTTAACTCTAAACTCTGTTCTGGATATTCGGGGTAGGATACTATATTCCCTCTCCCCCCCCCCCCAAAAAAGCCCCAAATCGTACAACAATTTGATCATGGTTCAGTGTATCAAGGAATACAATGCTCCCGCTAAGCTGTGGAGTCCTGTGAGCAAAAATTCTACTTTGTGAGCGACTGGCCTTAAAGTTGTGAGCGAGCCATTTGGCTCCTGCCTACGTTAGTTTGCCCTGGAGCCCTCCTTCCCGAGCTAAGACAAAAACGCGTGAGCCGGAGGCCAAGAAACAGTGAGCTAGCTCACACTAACTCAGGTTAGAGGGAACACTGGCGCACAGTCTCGTTATTTTTAAAAACACGACCTGATCCTATGTGTGTTTACCCAGAAGGAAACCCAACTGGTTTCAGCAGAACCTATCCCTAAATGACTGTGCATAGAGCTACAGCCTTAACCTATGGAGCAAAAACCCAAGCAGAAACACTGAGTGACAACCACAAAATATCCTCATTCCCGCCCAACCAAATAATCCTCCCAAGCATGGTGGCCAGCCCTGGGTTGGGGAATTCCTGGAGATTTTGGAGTGGAGACTGGGGAGTGACCTCGGTGGAGTATAATGGCCTAGAGCCACCCTTCAAAGCAGCCATTTCTTCCAGGGAACTTGATCTCTGTAGTCTGGAGATCAGTTGTGATTCCAGGAGATCTCTAAGCCCCAGACAGAGGTTCACAAACTTACTCACAAAGCCAGTATGGTGTTGTGGTTAAGTGTGTGGACTCTAATCTGGGAGAACCGAGTTTGATTCCCCACTCCTCCACTTGCACCTGCTGGATGACCTTGGGCAAGCCATAGTTCTGTCAGAGCTGTTCTCTCAAGAGCAGTCCTCGAGAGAGCTCTCTCCGTCCCACTTAGCCGCACAGGGTGTCTGTTGTGGAGAGGGAAAGGGAAAGCAGTTTGTAAGCCATTCTGAGACTCCGAGTGAAGGGTGGGGTATAAATCCAATCTCCTCCTCCTCCTCTTCTTCTTCAACACAGAACACCTGATATCCCCCTGTAAGTAATGCACTGCTCTTACAACACAGTGCTAGCAGACATGAAGAAACATGGATAAAACTTTAGAACGGATAAAAGGAAGTACTTCTTCACCCAAAGAGTGATTAACACGTGGAATTCACTGCTACAGGAAGTGGTGGCGGCTACTAGCATGGACGGCTTCAAAAGGGAATTAGATAAGCATATGGAGCAGAGGTCCATCAGTGGCTATTAGCCACAAGGTATAGATAGGGGCTCCGGGGCAAGTGATGCTCTGTCTTCTTGGTGCTGGGGGGGGGGTCAACAGTGGGAGGGCTTCTAGTGTCCTGGCCCCACTGGTGGACCTCCTGATGGCACTGGTATTTCTGGCCACTGTGTGATACAGAGTGTTGGGCTGGATGGGCCTTTGGCCTAATCCAACATTGGCGTCTCTTATGTTCTTATGTTCTCTTATGGATAAACATATGAAGCAGAGGTCCATCAGTGGCTATTAGCCACCACATATAGATGGAGCACTGTGTCTGGGGCAGTGATGCTCTGCATTCCTGGTACTTGGCAATGTTCCCTCTAAGCTGTGTAACATCATAAGCCGAAATTCTACTTTCTGAGCTGAAACAGCTACTAGCATGAAAGCTGCAAGCTAGCCTGATCTGACTATTGCGTATATTAGTTTTAAAAAATATGATTGCCATGACCCTTCTATAACTATGACCATAACATTTTATAGCGCACAGTAGCACCTTAAGTAACACCTTTAAGACCAGTAGCATCTTAAAGACCAACATAATGTATTCTAGCTAAGGTCGCCAACCTCCAAGCAAAACATCAAAGTGCAGGTTTATATTCTGTACCAATATTCAGACAGCACCTTGTCAGTATCACAACCACCAGTCCCACGGGACTCTAGTAATTTACCCGTTTTCGAATACGAATCTTTTTCAAGGACTGACGTATATAAAGAAGAAGAAGAAGAAGAGATTGGATTTATACCCCGCCCTTCACTTGGAGTCTCAGAGCGGCTTACAAACTCCTTTCCCTCCCCCTCCCCACAACAGACACCCTGTGAGGTGGGTGGGGCTGAGAGAGCTCTGACACAAACTGCTCTTTTTCAAGGACAGATGTGCCAGAGCTTGTGACTGACCCAAGGTCACATCAGCAGGTGCAAGTGGAGGAGTGGGGAATCAAACCCGGTTCTCCCAGATTAGAGTCCGCGCACTTAACCACTGCACCAAACTGGCTAAGGCGCAATAATTTTTCTTTGTAAGCACAAAAACTCTTAAGATAGCAGCTTTGTTTGTTTGGATGAAACCTATTTTTGATAATATTTGATACCAATATTTATATAACAGTACAGGGGGAAAAAATAGAAAAGCACCAAATTTGATTTACCTTGAACATACATCTGTTATACACAGTGCTATATACTTTTGTATATCTTCCTAACACTGTGACCCTCAGCTTTTGTAACCTCTAGGTAGAGCTTGGAGTTCTCAAAGAATTACAACTGATCAGCAGATGATAGAGATTGTTTCCCCTGGAAGAAATAGTACCGCTTCGGTGGGAAGGTAACAGCGTTCCGTGCGCCTCGGTGTTTAGTCATGCCGGCCACATGACCATGGAAACCTTTTCAGACAGCGCTGGCTCTTCAGCTTGGAAACTGAGATGAGCACCGCCCCCTAGAGTCGGATATGACTAGTGTTCTAGCAAGGGAAACCTTTATTACGATACTGGCTGATTTGTTTTTAATTCCCTTCCTAATAATCCCCAACATTGCATTTGTGTTTTTTATTGCCGTAGCACACTGAGTTGACATTTTCAGTGAGCTGTCTACCACAACTCCAAGATCTCTCTCCTGGTTGGTCTCCGCCAGTTCAGACCCCATCAACGTGCATTTATAGTTGGGATTTTTAGCTCCAGTGTGCCTTATTTTGCACTTGCCCACGGTGAACCTCCTTTGCCACGTTGACGCCCAATGTCCTCTTCAGTTGCATTTGCACCTTTAATATGCAAACGAGAACTTATTTGCTGGGAACATCTCTCGCTCTTCATATTGCGTAATTAATTTCAGTACTCATCTCTCTGCCAAAGCCCTAGGAAAGCTGAGTGGCTACTGAAGTAGGGCCTACCTGTTTTTCATGGCACAGGCTGACTCTTGGTGTGTTTACCTGGGGGGGGGGGGGAGAAAGCCCTGCTAAATTCAAATACTCCCAAATATGCAAACACACCAACAAAAGCTTCTCCACATAAATTAAACTTCCTACACACAAAAAACATGTTATGAAGAATGATTTCACCCTAGCCTGTGCTGTGATATACATGCGGAAGATTTTTATGCAGAGGAGGATTCAAATATGCCATTTCCCCTACCCCTGAAGTGGTAAAGTTGAACAAGAAGAAGAACAGAAGAAGAGATTGGATTTATACCCTGCCCTTCACTCAGAGTCTCAGAGTGGCTTACAAACTCCTTTCCCTTCCCCCCATCCACAACAGACACCCTGTGAGGCAGGTGGGGCTGAGAGAACTCTGACAGAAACTGCTCTTTTTCAAAAACAGCTCTGGCAGAACTATGGCTTGCCCAAGGTCATACAGCAGCTGCAAGTGGAGAAGTGGGGAATCAGGCTCTCCCAGATTAGGGTCCGCACACTTAACCACAACACCAAACTCCCTCATGTGCTTCTGTTGCGTTTTATTTTAATTCTCTTTCTTTTCATTTCTAGCCCATTGGTCTCCCTGGAGCTGAGTGCACAGAGCAAAATCACATTACGCGTATTCCTCTCTTTCTGGATAGCAGTTTCTTTCATTAAACACATCCCCTGAAGGCGCTTCTACGGCTGATGATTTCTTCTGTGTATATTTTAAAAGACATTATTTTCTTTTGTAAACCTTATTTGGAATATTGTCAGGGCTGTATTTATCCATAATACTGACTAGGCTGAAGCCTAGGGGCCCATCACTTTCCCCCCATGACTGTGGCACTGTTATTTTCTCTTCACAGACAGCCTGTAATATATAACCTGTAATATAAGATAATTAACCGCTTCCTTATTGCAGTGGAACAAATTGTCTCTTGTATTAAAACAATTACCCGTAAATGATATATCTTTTAAAATAAATAATGAAAAATTTATTCACTTCAAGGTATTACAGTATTGAACAGTTATACCCCACAAATGTGCTTTCCTGAAGAGTTCTACTCACGCAACAAAAATATTTTTTTTAATTGTGAATAGAATTCTTCAGGAGACCCTCAAAATGGATATAGGGCTATGTACTGTGGTCTAGTACCTACCGTGTCAGGGTCAGGTTGTCAGGTGTAATGGGGGTGAAAGACTGAAGTTTTGGAGGGGTCCCGAAATACCTGAAAGTCTAGGGACCTGGCCATGGGTTAATACGGCCATAAATACTTTGTGCAGTTCTGGTCACCGTATCCCAAAAAGGACACTGCAGAGCTGGGAAAAGTTCAGAGGAGGACAAGCAAGTTGAGTTGGAGCACCTTCCCTATGAGGAAAGGCTGAAGAGTCTGGGACTTTTCAGTTTAGAAAAGAGACGAGGGAAGAAAAACGACAAATTTACAAAAGTATGCACAGCGTGGAGAGAGTTGACCACGAGGAATTTTTCTTCCTCTCCCAACATACTAGAACTCGAGGCCATCCAATGAAGCTGACAAAAGGAAATACTTCCTTATGCAGGGGGTGATTAAAATGTGAAATTCACTGCCAGAGGATGTAGTGACGGCCTCAGACATAGACAGCTTTAAGAGGGAATTAGACAGATTTATGGAGGATACGTCTATCAGTAGCTACTAGCCATGATGACTAAGGGAACCTCCACATTCAGAGGCAGTAATCCTCTGAATCCCAGAGCCAGGAGGCAACATCAGGGGAAGGCCTCGGCCTCTATGCCCTGTTGCTGGCCCTCCGGAGGAACTGGTTGGCCCCTGTGTGAGCCAGGATGCTGGACTAGATGGACCACTGGTCTGATCCAGCAGGGCTCTTCTGATGTTCTTATGAAGGCCTCGTCCTCTGTGCCCTGTTGCTGGCCCTCCAGAGGAACTGTTTGGCTACTGTGTGAGACGGATGTTGGACTAGAGGGACCACTGGCCTGATCCAGCAGTGCTCTTCTTATGTTCTTATGAAGGCCTCGGCCTCTCTGCCCTGTTGTTGGCCCTCCAGAGGAACTGGCTGGCCACTATGTAAGACAGGATACTGGACTAGACGGACCACTGATCTGATCCATCAGGGCTCTACTTATGTTCTTAAACACAGCTGCTGATTAAGGAAGACAACACTATGGGGAAACCTTAACTTTATCCTCCCCTAACATTTTCTGCCTGGAAGAAAACACCTCTCCCAGGAGAAAAACTTGTGGTTCCCTGTATTTTTTCTCTCCAGTGGTGGTGGTACAATCAGGTGAGCATTTCCAGCAAGAAGACAGTAGAGTGAGGAAAGGGTTAAAGTCCCACCCCTCCTCCGTCTGGCCATGCAGTTCTCCTTGATAAAGCAATCCCTGCAGCTGTGTTTGAAAAGAGAAGAGCCCTGAGCTTACAATTTGAACGAGAAAGACCTGCTTTTCCTTCTGCCCGGAAGAATCAGACAGCTTTTGGAGCCATTCGATAAAAGATGTCTTTTCCCCTGCGAGGTCAAAACCAGGTGAGTTGGAGCATCTTCAGATGGGGATATGGAAAAGAAGAAGCCTCCGTCTTATCCAC